>NC_056735.1:168828462-168835962 GCF_019279795.1 Protopterus annectens | reverse complement strand
GCCCTGTCTGTCAGCAAGAGCATAAAGGTTATCCTGATGATGACCTGGAGTGCTTGCTGGTGACATCTATGGCCACACCTGAGGACAGAAGCAGACAATTCTCATCTATGAGTGACCCAGAGGGTTCCCCCATGGGTAACGCATTGCCATGTGTGTGTGTGTGTGTGTGTGTGTGTGTGTGTGTGTGTGTGTGTGTGTGTGTGTGTGTGTGTGTGTGTGTGTGTGTGTGTGTGTGTGTGTGTGTGTGTGTGTGTGTGCGTGTGCGTGCGTGTGTGTGTGTGTGTGTGTGTGTGTGTGTGTGTGTGTGTGTGTGGGTGTGTGTGTGTGTGCGTGTGTGTGTGTGTGTGTGTGTGTGTGTGTGTGTGTGTGTGTGTGTGTGTGTGTGTGTGTGTGTGTGTGTATGTGTGTGTTTGTTTGTGTGTATGTGTTTGTGTGTTGACTGGTCACATCTGAAGTGCATTGACAGCTGAATCCATGCACTGGGATTCTGAAGCACATTCAGATGTCACTGGTAGAGTGGTAGGACTTTTTAGCCCCCAACCATTGGGCCACCAGAAGTAGAACCTGCCCATGTTGTCATCTTTAATAGTGACTGACATCAGACTGGATTCAATAGTGGACTGGTCAAACAGGCTTGTTGTTCCCTGATATATCATGCATTATGGTGCTTCCCTTCCTTATGTGCCAACTCCCATGCCTTGTTTGTAGTTCCATCTTCTGTATCACCAAATGCCCTTCTTCTGTTTGCATCCCCCACACTGTTGCTCCATTTTTCTGTCCATACTTCTTGTTTTTCTCTGTCTGCATTTTATGTTTGTTTATCTGTCCTTACTACCCCCCCCCCACTCTCTCATTTCTTTTCTTGCAAGTTCCTTGTTACCATTCCTATCCATCTTCCTTCTTCCACAATGCAAAAAAGCACATTTTCCCCAATTCTGCTGCCTGCACTAACCATGAGTGAGAAAAGAAATGTCCTAATTTGCCAGTGATACTGTAAAAACTTCCTTTCCCACTCACAGTTAATGTGGGAAAGATTAAGGTTTACATACACATATAAACATGCAGTCAGACACTTTCAGTATTATTAGCCAACCTTGTTGCATTTGCTGCTGTTGTAGTCTTTTGTCACTTGCCTGCTTAGTTGCAGGTTTACTTTTGCAGCGAGTCTACCAACTCCTGTGACCCTCACCCAGCTAGAGCCTGCATTTACAGGCTATGGCACTTTGCTCTGATTATCTGCTCACCAGACTGGTCCTGAAAAGTGCCACAGTGATTTCCCAGAAAATGAAAAACTAAGAAGCAAAAATCAGAGATGCTCTGCAAAATCAGCCACACCTGACAGCTTAGTAAGTGTAGACAGAGGGACAGAAAGAAAGAAATGAGGGAAGAGACAGACAGAAAGAAGGAAAGATATGTATAGGGAGAGAGGGAGATAGAAATCAATAAAGAAATAAGAAATGTGGAGGGAAAAAAAAGAAAGATGCAGGCAAAAGAGAGAAAGAAAGAAAAAGAAAGAAATAAATGTGAAGAGAGAGAAATGTGGAGAGAAAGTAAATGGAGCAAGTTTGTTAATATAATGGTCTGCTGTATGGAAAAGTTAATAAAACAGATTATGTATCAACATTCATTTTAAAGAATGAAAATTATGAACATTTAATATCTGGCATTATTGCAATTCCCAGTGAGAAAATCAAAACAATTGTGGAGGCACATCAAAATATGAAGCAAAACCAGGGATGTCCTTTAAAATTAGGGACAGCTGCGAGTCATGACTACAGAAGAAGAGCAAGAAATTTCCCCTGGCAATGCAATGTAGTGGTCTGTGGTAGAGGATTAGATCACATAATCTAATGTGTGAGCATTTGTCATAAGTAAGTGCTAGTCTAGCTGCTCTTGCAAGCCATTTTAAGCCTAGCTAATTTCCCTTCAAAGGAAGACTCACACCCTCTACTTTGTGACTGTGTGGTAAACACCTTAACCATTATGCCAGCCCTCAAATGGTCTACTGTATAGAATGACCAGGCATTTGATTGAATGGCATTTGCATTTTATTGGGGAGAAAAGCTCTAAAAATTACTACAGAGCATCTACAACCTCATGATATTACGAAGCCTAGAAACCCTTAAACCGCCAGCTGAATTAATTTATTTTTCCCAATGTTATTTACAGTACAATTTTTTGCCACACCTACTTTGATGTCATATATTTGACCACACCCCTGTGTCCAGCTTTGGAGAGCTGAAAGGGTGGCAACCCTAACTTAGTGATATTATTGAATATAAACAATAGAGCATGATGACAAATAACTTTTATTTATTTGCAATAATTAACTTAATTTTTATTTATTTGCAATATGAGATAGAATGATACATAAGACCCTTGGGGGAAACAACGAAGACAACACTTCTGTACATAGATTAATGTTTGATAGTTTTACATAGAAATTTGATTAGTGTAGTAAGAACAGTCATATGAACTTGAAATTAACAAAACTGTATGGACATAGCAGTATGCACTAGATGTAGCTGTGACTTAGTGCAAATGAAGTTGACAAGAAATAGGAGAAAAGAGGTAAAATACATTCAATTAGGGCTAGCAGCTACCATTAAAAACTCTACATAACCACTGTGCATATTATTTTTGTATACAAAGAACGAGGTATTTGTGACATTGTAAATTTGGTTAACTATTTAGTTAAAGTCAAGGATGTTTTTCTTCAGAGGGCATTTGTATCTAGTGTGATTTCTGATCTGATCTACAAAATCTAGAGGATTAAGTTTTCCCAGTATTGTGGAGGCATTTGTTCCATTGTATTTAGTGTTTGTGAATGAACTGTAGGAATGAGACAGACATTGACAAAGCATTATAAGAAGTAATTTTCATAGCAACCATGCCTATTTGAGCTTAACTACCGTATAAACCAAGAACTGCCATGCTGACTGCTCTCAGCCTGTGAATCTTTCAGCCATCAAAATCATACCAAGGACCATTAAAAATTATAAAAGAGGATCAAATACCTGCCCACTTAGTTATCTTTTAGTTTTAATAATTTGTAATGCTTCCCACAGTCACTTGAGCTTTAGAAGTACCAGTGATTGGACCATTCTCCTGGTGATTCAGTCTAGGAAATTGGTCTGTAATTGGTTCATCACTGAACTGTGGATGAAGCAGTCAGAAAACAAAATTTGTAGCAGTCCTTGGTCAAAGCTGATCAGTGGAGCACTTGGCTGAAACAACTCTTAAAATCAGAGCACTCTGTGATAGGGAACAGATAAGAGCTATAACTTTGTTGACCTCAGAAGCAGTTGACAAATTCAATTTAGTTTACAAGAAGATTCTGCTGGATAAGGGTAGGAATTAGCTGAATTCTACAATTTATTCCATTTTATATAGAGCTGCTGGGAATTTCCTCCTGCAAGGACATTACTCATAGTTGGGGAGAAGACTATTATGACTCAGTGATTCTTTCATGTGCAGCTTGGAGATGAGTGAGATATATAACTGCTCATAAGAATATTAACAGTTGAATGTGCATTGCTGCATTAACTGGTTCCACTTCCAGTGAGATTAAGGAAATGGTTGAGGAAAATCATTATGACAATGAGAACTTTACAACTTGTAAATTGCTAGCTTGTGGCATGGAAGGATGTCCTTTAATTTTTTTTTTTTTTTTTGCAGTCTTTGTTTACCATGAGGAATGAGGAATATTTGAGAAAATGTGGGTTACATTCTGGATGTTAATACGTTTTGGATGCTTCATGGCTAAAGCAAATATGGTAAACCAAGTAGTTTTTGAGACAGCTGACATACCTTCTGTAGGATTTGCATTTCAACTATAAATTAATGGGACCTTCCATAAAATAATGAATTAAGACTAGTGTTTTCATTTTTGAAATATGTGAAAGGCATAGAGGCCACTAACTCTTGACTGAAATAAATGATGTCACCCCTATACTTATGTGACATGGGATTTCTGCTTGGTGGCCTTGTTTCTTCCCACATCGCAAGAACATTTTGGAGGGTGTAGCAATACCCAGAGTTTCTCCTAGGTGTATGATGTGCCTGTGTGTGTGCGTGCATGTGTCTGCGCACATATGCATGCTCGTGCGTGTGTCTGTGTATGTGTATATTTGTGCATGATAATGTGCCCGTTGCATGCCAAATGAGTTTCTGGCTTCCTTTGACACTGCACTGGTAAAGTGGTATTGAATATGGCTGGAAGGATAGACAAACAGACAGATAAATGGATGGATGGTTGGAGAGTCAGATGGATGACTTCTTTAACTACTAATCTAACACACATTTCACCCTGAACTGCTGAAGCCTATGAGCTTTTATACATAGCAAAGGAATAAGGGAATAACCACAATACATTTAAATATAGGATCATTTAGCATTGCTGCCTTTCAGTGCATGTTTCTCCAGTTTGGCTGGAGTGCCTTCTGCATGGAGTCTACATGTCCTAACTATGTCTGTGTGGAGTTTTTCATTGTGCTGCAATTTCTTCCCATGCTGTACAATCTCCTGTCAGGGTGCATGTCCTGTATAAGTGTGTATGTGTGGTGTGTGAGTGTGTGTGTGTGTGTGCGTGTGTGTGCGTATGTGTGTGTGTGTGTGTGTGTGTGTGTGTGTGTGTGTGTGTGTGTGTGTGTGTGTGTGTGTGTGTGTGTGTGTGTGTGTGTGTGTGTTTGTGTGTGTGTGTGTGTGTGTGTGTGTGTGTGTGTGTGTGTGTGTGTGTGTGTGTGTGTGTGTGCGTATGTGTGCTCACACGCGCATGTGTGTGTGTGTGTGTGTGTGTGTGTGTGTGTGTGTGTGTGTGCTTATTTTGAACTAGTTTCCTGATGCTACACCTACTGAGTACCAGGATATGGTCCAACTCACCTGCTTACCTACAACCCTGAACTGGTTAAACTAGGTATCTGACTTTTTTTTGTTTCTTTCAGTGTGCTGGTCATAGGAAAAAAAATAGAATGAAATATTCAGTATATGAATTTTCATAGCAATCCCAAGCTTGGGTATACAGCAGATGACATTATCCGGACTTTATAGGCAATATATAGCCTTTCCTACTGATCTGGCATTTTACCCAAATAGCACTTTAAAATTAAAGTCAGACAGACTGACTAACCCTGGTAGTACCAGTGTTAAGAGTACAGACATTCCTAATCAGACTGACATTACTAAGTCCCAGACAAAATACAACTAATGGTATGTGTGGTGTATCTATTTCAGTCTGCTCTGTTTAGTGGAAACCTTGGAAAAACAAGTCAGGCATGTCAGATCTCTCTTTTGGTTCTGATATAAAGCAAGGCACCTTTTGTATATAATCACATTTATCTTATCAGCCTATAAAATGCCAGTTGTATCTTGTACTGAATGAGATAGATGTCTTCTACAGTTTTTCTTCTTTCTAACGTAGATTATACCAGGCAAAATAATGAATAATACAGAGTTGCAAGTAAAAGTAGGAGTGTAGCTCACGAATTCTAACCTCTCTTAAATCTCTTAACATTTTCTAAACACAAACTGCAGTGAACAATACAAGACTAAAAATATATGCTGTTTCTTACACCATGTAACAAATTCTGAAATCAACCCCCCAAACATTGCACACTAATTTTGCATTCCTTTCAGTTAACATGAAGGCTTAGGTCTTTTGACAGATGGACATGTGAAAACCTCTCTCTCTCTATCCAAGTATTATCAGCCTTGTGCAAAGTTAATAGTTTATTCATTTCCCGAACTACTGAACTGTAACCAAAGTTAAATAGATACGTGAATGAATAAATTAATAAATAAAAACAAATAAATAAGGTGCCTATAATGTAAAAAGATGACTAATAATTAAATTACTGCAAGCTCTGCAGTAATACATTGGAATGCTTGTCAGGCTAAATCATAAAGGATGGCAGTGCAGATAAATTAAGAATGATCTAAGGACTGGTAATGTTTCAGTGAGTTTTGGACAAATACACAATGACAGATGATGATGATTGTCAGGTCTACATTATGGAAACTCTAAACTCGACCTTTGTGTGTGGGTGCTGAACTATGAAGCAGGGGAACAGAACAAAATGGTTCAGATTTTTTTAGTCGTGAGATCAGAGTAAAAATCAGCAGAATAATATGTAAACTAGCAAAGTCAAAATTAAAATTTGCTGCTGCAAATCAAGCAACAGCTTTACAGGAGAAGGAAATCAGGCATTAACTATTAAAGCCTGTCTGTTTTTCAAAAGGCTGATTCAAGCAGATGGAGATAAGAAACCAGTTAAGAAAAAAAATTTTTAGAAAAGGCTGAAGTGATACAGACATTGTATGTAACTTGTTAATGTTAAACAATTTTTGACAGTAGACTTGCGGAAGAAAGGAGAACACTTTAAATAACATTCCATTTTCAGTTTAATGTCTTCTCTTAAAATATATCTGAGACATTTTGAAGGATTATCACAGCCAGCTAATAAATAATTGAAAACAATGATAAATAAGAGCAGTAGTACTTACAGAGCCCACCCCATATGTAGAGCTGGCCGGCCTTGACTGAACCAACTCTAGGTGAAGGGCATCACAGCATCCTCTCACACATTACCTGGTGACCCATGGTCTCCCCCATCCTGACCTACTCACACCATCCAGATTACTTTTTTCTTCTTTTCCTCACACTTTGTCTTACTCTTTCAGTTATTTTTTTCTGCATTCATTCATTCAGTACATCCTAAATAGGTAAGGCTGTGCTCTAATAACTGTGGAGGAAATAACTGCATTAAGTCATGGGGTTCCTAGATGTTCCAAAGTACTTTTCGGTGTTTTTTTTTAAACAATCTCTCTCATCCAATGATGACTTGGAAAAACAATTCTGATAAGGAAAGGCATTAAGTCTTACTCCTCAGCCTTGATTTTTCATGCAGCCTTTCAATCCACTCTGACTGACCAGGACTTAACTATAATAACTGTGTTGGAAATGACTGGATTAAGCTAGAGAGCACAGTGGTTCTAGATGCTGGAAGTGCATTTTTGAGTATTTTTTCGACCTTTTCATGGAATGATGGCTTGGACAAAAATCGTGATTAAGGAAATTACTTAGGTATTATTCTTCAATTTTGTATTCTGCCACTTCCTTTCAACAGGCCGTAAGTGACCAAGAGTACATTTGGTAGAAATGACTGCATTATATTAAGGGGTCTGGGAGCTGCTAGGGCACCAAAAGCCATGAGAGTTCTAGATACTCTGATATACAATTTAAAGTGTTTTTTCAACCTTTTAATCCAGTGATAACCTGAAATAAACCATAAGGAAAGAAAGTTGGTCTTTTTCTCTTTTATTTCAATGAAGAAATAACTTGTACCCAAGGTTTAATGTTCAAAATTGGCCAAATAGCATTTCAGAATCAACTGAAATGACAAATGTTAGTGAAGATACATAAATCATATCTGAGAATAGTACTTGCATCACTACCTCTCTCAAAAATAGAGTTACCTTCTGAGTATCCTGCTCTGGTGTTAG
>NC_056735.1:168815962-168825962 GCF_019279795.1 Protopterus annectens | reverse complement strand
AGCATGAGAGTCAGTTGCTTGTTATAGACAGCTCACCCTAGCAGTTATAGCTAAAATCACAGCTGTGTATTGCATTTCAACTTTGTTCCATGGAAACAGTAGTCCAAGTTACTTCCTATAAAACATAGCAATCCTGCAAAAGCACACTAGTACTGAAAAGCCAGATAGTGACCATGTAAACTGACAAAACAAGAGGTCCAATTACTTTCTACAGACAGCTCACCCCTCCCCAGCAGTTGTAGCAAAAATGATAGCCTGTATCTTATTTCAGCTTTGTTCCATGGAAACAGTAGGTATATATTAAAGTATTTCAAGCTGTTTTACATAAAACACAGCAATGCTTTAAATGCACACTAGTTCTGCAAAGCCAGATAGTGACTCTTTAACCTGAGAAAAGAATAAAAATACTGTTACTTTATGTGGGCAGCTCCCAATCCCCTTAATAGTTAAAATTAATAGCCACTGACTGTATTTCAGCTTTGTTCTGTGAAAACAATAGCCATTCCTTAAAGTATTCATTAAAGATTGTAAGACAAGGGGTACTCTATTTCTGGCGTGGTATAGACTCCTCTGTTTTTCAATTTTTTTAATTAAGACAGTAGTTTGGGAAGGAAGGACAGAGGATTAGGGAAAGAGGGGGTGAAGAGAATTTGAGCTCAGGAGGAACCCCCGGACCACAGGACATCAATTGTTTCCACTGCCTGATGATGTTGTAGTGGAGAACCCAATGCTGAAGGACCAGAACACTGAGTCTTGAATCCACCAAAGAGCATCCTGAACTGGCTGAAGGTGTTTCTCTACTATTTGTTCCACCACATCCTCAACCAAGTCCTTAAGCCCATGGTCTGTGAGTTTTGTTATGCTGCCACATGCCAGGGTGTCTACAGGACCAATGCTACTACCCCAACCCTGTGAAGAGTTTCCTGGATGGGCAGAGGTGAATGCACTCTGACCTGGGAGGAACACGGTAGGATTTTGGACCTATACAAAAATTAAGAGAAAGGGGAGAGAAAGAAAATAGAAAAGGACAAAGGAATGCATAATTGAAATAAGAACACCAGAGAGGGAGGGTAGAGAAACAAACAAGAAATTGAAACAATACATTAACACATCAATACAGTGTTTATTAACAGTGTTTTTTTTTTATTTTTATTAAAAATGTATTCAAATACAACAACATTTTGATAAATGGTTCTGTAACATGGGAAGAATCAGTATGTTGCTATGAAGTGGTGGTGATTTATACATTTTTAGTCCACTGATACTAATGAAATATGTAATACATTTGAAATTTCCTTCATATTTCTAACATGATTATGTTTGCTATTCAGCAAGGCACTGAAATTATTCTTGCCTTTATTTAATACATGCAATTATTTCTGTACACATTTCTATTGAGTTTTGCTATATGCTTTCATTTCTTAAGCAGAAATACAGCAAAGCATAGATTTTCATACATTCATTGTATTTAATCCATCCACGCTAATATGTATTTCTACTTTAATGCAAGTTAAAATAGTAGATCTGTATGACTTCATTCCTATTATTACATTTTATGTCTCTGTACTGCCTATCTCCTAGGGGGATAGGTAGTTTTGGCAACCTGTTTATACAATCTCATTGCGGTTTCTGCTTTCCACTATGTCTCACGTACTCTACATGCAGTTTTAAGTAATAGATGTGAATTTGTTCTAAGCAGTGTACTTCTATCTTCCATTAAAAGAGACAAGCTGTCAACAGGCTGTACGCACACATAAAAATGTAATAATTTAAAGGAAGTTATGACATCATTCCACTTTAACTTGCATTAAACAAAACATGTTTGCTGTTACAGATGGCTGTACTATAAATATTTCATGGCATTGCGTGCTTTCATAGCTGTTCCTTAAATGTAAACATTTTAGGAGATTACGTAGAAGTGTATACAGAAGTAGTCAAACAGTGTATTTCTCATTTTTCTGTGTGCTGGTCTTTCGCTTGCTGCTTTAAACCCCACCTCCACTCTGACTAGAGTGTGGTGGCTAACTGAGTTAAACCATCTTGTGCATGCAGTTAATATTTTGGAAGAAATTACTTGTGTTATAGAATTACCATATTAATAAATATTTTGTGGCCTACACAAACCAAATCTTTTATTTCTAAAAATTATCTGATTGCAGTACAAGTTATTGCTAATCTAATACCTACACTATATGAAATTATCTGTCAATGCAAATGTTACTTTTGTTTGTGTACAAATACATATATATGCATGAAAAAATATATGTAAGTATACATCTGCAAATTTACATCTGTCTTTTACAGACACATATAGTTATATATATATTTCTTAACTTATACCCATACATTTGTATTTATACACAAAAGCATGTTAGCACGTAAACATATCATATTTGTATACAAATACATTTCTGTTTACAGATATGTTTATGCCTACTCATACCTTTAGATTACAGATAGATACGTATTTGCACTTAAACATACATTTCTTCTTCTTGCATTTACCTGTGTTTATGCTATATCTATATAGCATGTGTTTTCAACCTATTTTTGTTAAAATTTAAAAAAAAAATGATGAAATACTTACTGCAGAAATCTGACATTCTTGCCATCACTTGGTCTACCTACTCAGCCAGCTGGTCAGATCTATGCCACTGTATGTCATTGTATATGTGACAGCACTGGGGGCCAGAACAGTTGATCCCTGTCAGGGATGGCAGGTGCTAACTCAACTCTTGCCACATGTCATTTTTTTCAACTCTGTGCCACATACTGATGACTCAGTTTTATCCAGGTTTGAATCCCTTAAAAGATAGAACATAATTTAGTCTACTTGTCAGACCAAATTGGAGCTCAACCTCATGCTTTTACAGGTGATGTCATCTTTCAAAGTGCCAGTACCAGAATGAGGAAACTAAGTGTAGGACTGTGGTTCACATGTTTGGAACCACAGCCTCTGGTGTGTGACATCACCATAAAGAAACCCAAGTACCATGTAGGGCCATTACATATGGAATTTCTATTACTGGCAAGCTTGCTTTTACCAACTACTTTGTCACATAGATATTTTTTATAGGCATACTTTCACATTTCCTTTCCATAGTGAATACAATTCAGTTATAAAATCATTGCATTTTAAGTTGTTTATATGTGTTTCAGCTACTGTGCTGCAATGTTTTCTCTATTTGAACAATAAACCTGAAGGTCACATATTAGTCATTTCTTTAAGAATGTATTTTTCAGTATTGCATCAGTAAAAATACTTTTTCCCATTTTCCCTATATTGTATAAATAAATCTTCCTGTAGTCCTCATTATCATGTCATACAAACTACTGAGTGATTTCAGGTGATGAGGTGTGTCACAGTAATCAGGATGGGGATGGATTATGCATCAGGAGTATGCAGACTCAACTGTATATGTCTCCATCTTCCCTTTCCTAATTATAGGAACATTTGAGATTTAGTAAGGTTGTTCATCTGTTCATGAGGGCAGCTTGGTTCAGCACCGCTGCGCAGTGCTCATTCACAGTTAGCCAAGGTGCAGGTTATGTGGATTTTTTTCACTTACATACTAACATATTACTGAGATTCATAGAGAAAAGTATAACATAGTCTAATTTGTATACAAAATCCTTAATTGAGCCTGGATTTATGTAAATTACTTTAATGCTGATGCGGTAACTTGCAATCACTTGAGGTAGGTGGCAAATTATTTAGGAAACTGCACTGCATACTTATTCACGTCAGAAAACAACAGTAAAAATGTTAGAATTATTGGGAAGTACTTCATGCAGATGTTAGATAAGAGTGTTTACTAGGAATATCACATCTTTTATTGATCTGATGGTCAGATGCAGATGATTCATGTACATACTGATAACAAGAGTATCACTTACCAATGGAAATTCATGACAGCAGTACTGGAAATATATGGGGAAGTAGTCATAGTGACAATGTGAAATATAGTTTTGAAATTCTTTCTTGTGGTTCTTAGAGATTATGCTTTACAGGACATAAATACATAATTTGAAGTCATTAAAGTCTGATATACTGCATTTTCACCAATGTAACATTTTGTTAGGATATGTGCTTTTTTACTGGGGGATTTCTGACTGCCACTCAAGAATGAAAATTGTCAGCAGAAATACACAAAAGTGGTAGGGAAGGATGTAAGTCTGTTAGCAACGGCATAAGATAGTGTAATGTTAAATGTTTACAATACTATTATGCATTTACTGTTGATGATGTACAGATTAATATAACATATGTTTAAGTGGCTGAATTTGGACTTGCAGCATGTGCATATGAATTGGGTGTTGTGTCACCATGCATATTTTTATACTCAGAACTTTGAATTATTGGTGATGAATGCAGGCATGTTTACATTGCTGTGCTCTTTGGCTGATGAATGTGTCAAGTTTTAGTATATTACTTTGGCATGTTGTCTTAAGTAAATGAATGATGTAGCTGCATGGATCCAGATAGGGAAAGGGCAATTTTAGCTATTAGGAGAAACACATCCTCATGGCAGCCCTTAGGACAAATGCCAAACTCCCTTTTTAGAAACAGGGGACTCAATCAAGCTGAGTGTTTATGGCTATAAGTGCTGGCTAAAGGAATAACCCATTAATAATGGAAGAAGAGAGACAATGATATGGTAGGACATGTAAGAGCAAAGGCAAGGCAGAATGCAGTTGCCCATAGCACTACTGGGGGCCTCAAACACTTATTCCTTTAACACCTGATGAGGAATATTTCCTCTCCATTCATGGAGATGATTACAAAACAGACGACAATGGCATTGGCATAACCAGATGTGGTGGGGCACTGGGTATTACCTATGTCTGCAGCATCAACATCTGTTCAGGAAGGTTGGTTTGACTATTATAACACATTTACATAGATAAGTTACTACTCATATGGAATGATTACATGTAACACACGACAATTATTATTAACAGGTGAACCCTTCACTTCTGCACATAATGACATTGTACAAAGTGTGCATGGTAAGTGTCCGCATACCTCATTACACACCATAGAGTACTATACTCCATTATACAAGTAGTAATGTATTCATTTAATTTGCATGATCAGCATCAGAAACAAACAGTTCCACTGTACCAATAAATTTAGAGGATATTAGCAGCAGAATGAAAGATGATGTGGTGTAAACTTTGGCTCGAGATTATTGTCACTGTTGAAGAGACACCCAGACCCCATGTGCAAAAATGGGAAAAAGAGGTGATGGATGGATGATAGATTTATGTGAAAGCCTAAGGAATGTGGCACACAGTTTCCAAGTTTAATGGCAGGATTTCACACTTCACAACATGTTAATAACAGTGAGAAAGTGACACTGGATCACAAAGTCAATTACAGGGCAACATAGCACTACATGTTGTACAGAGAGAAAACCCCTGTTCCTCTACACCAGTATCTCAGAACCCAGAGGAACACCTTATGGGTGATGGCAGAAATTCAGAGGTTACAGTGTCCACAGTGACACCTTTACAAAGGGGCTCCAGGTGCAGGCATATGTCACAGCTACCCCAGGAAACATGTTTAGAATTGGCTGCCCAGCAGCAAATATATCATGACATTGTTAAGGCTCAGTTCACTGTCACTGAAAATTAGCTAGCAATGGCCAGAGTCTCCAGGGTGTATGTGAGGATTTCCAGCACTACATGGAAGTGGTTAATGTCATAATCACATTGATCCATACTGTAGTAGCACACCAAGCATCCACGGCCACCTCCATTCACACACTAGTGAGTTCTTATTAAACTCAACTAGGAGTAAGTGTTGGAAGGGGAAGAGGACAGGGTACTGTCTGGAAATGTAGGGGCATATCACATCATACTGCAAGTGCTTCCCAAGAAGGTAGTGGAACTAGTAGGGGGGTAAATAACAGACTTTGTGCAGGCCATGTCAGTGTTCGCTTACATGTAACAAAACCTGTCATTCGAGGTCCCAGTCCCAAAGCATGGTGAAATCAGTGTCTGTAGGATCACCTGCATCATGTATGTTATGACATCTCATTACGTCATCATCCAGCTAATATGACAGTGCATCCTGAAGATCACATGCACCTTCACTTACCCTACTGTGTTATTTCTAAGAATGTAAAGCAAGCATAGTGAAGTCCTTCCCCAAAAAATCCCCATACCCACCTCCTTCAACAACTTCCAGCCAATTGCAATTCTACTAGTTCTAATGAAAATAAAATTAGTATACAATGATCTCTGCAAGTAAATTCAAGACTAGTCCATTTTATTACACTATCGACAGTTTCTGGGCAAACAGAAGCTCAATGACTGTATTTCGTGGTCTTACTGACAATATATTTCAGAATGTGGATTGAGGGGTAAATACAGATGCTCTTTTCAATGACTGTATTAAAGTGTTTAATTTAGCAAACTCCAATTTACTTTTGTCCTCCTTGTCAATATCTAGAGTCAGCTCAACAGTCCTGGTTCAGATCTTTCCTTCATCGCACGTACTTCTAAGTCCATCTAGGACCTACATATTTACCATTCTTCTTCTTACTCAAATGTGTACCATAAGGTTTAGTTTTACTTCTAATACAATTTTCACTATTTGTTATCAAATTCCATGTTAGCTTCCCCGATTTTCCTGTAACTCTCTACATTGATGATATGTTAAGTTACAGGTAGGGCTCCTCTCCTAAAATATAAAAAGTGATCTGGGGCAACACTTCATACTAAACTGCTTAGATAGCCACCAACTTGTATTCAATCACAAAATGCCATGATCTTTGGAAACAAGCAAAAACAATCTAAAGTATCTTAGCACTGGACCATTCTACTTAATGTTGACACAATAGAAACAGTTGATACCTTTAGATACCTGAATGTATAGCTAGATGCCCTACTGATCTTTTAATATAATTTCCAACTTACTAAAACTAAGGCATACAAACTATCTTTCTGGGCCAAACACGTCTCATTTTCTATCCCCAACAGGTAGAACAGCAATAGGTAATGATGCGCTCCTCCTACAGTTACAATACAGACTCCCCTTTAATAGCTACTGCAGCAGAACAAAATCCTACTTCTCTCCAAGCAACTTCAAACAGTATCTGCAGATCCATTTTGCTATCTCCACTTAGGATACCACTGTCCCACTATTTTCAAAGCTAATTGGCTATCAGTACAGCACAGATCAACTCCTGTTATAGGATTCCTTGTATGCAACTCTTCAGTTTAACCTCCCCCCACCCATTTTTTGCAGGCAGAGATCACCAGAAATATATCCCCTGGAATATCAGATGCATTCAAACCATAACATGCACCCCCTATAATAAACCCCATACAACTGACCCATTCTTTTCATATCTTGCTCCAGAAATATGACAGACAATCCCTATTACTATTTGAGCCATCTCAACTTTTGCCAAATTTCAATCCAAACTGAAAAACATACTCAGACTTGCTTATTGCAAATGTTTTTAAAATTGCAGTATGCATTTCCTCAGATTCATTATGCAATGATTCCTTCTTGTAAACAAGTTATTCTTAGCAAAATACTGTACTAACATTTTTACAAAATCTTACAACCCCCCTTCCCAATGAACTCTTTTCCTACTACTACTATAACACATACCCACTTTGAATTTTCAGATTAATTTCCTTCCCCACCTCAATCTGCATTGCCCTGTGGATTCTTTCATCCCTTCTTAATGTATTTATTGGATTTAGAAAAGCAGCATAATTTATTTGTACTGTAAATAAATCATGCAGCAGTTACCTATTAATCTATCATTTTGCTCTCCACTTATGCTGTCTCCTACATACTATTCTTAAATTTTTAATTTCATAACTTTGGAAAATAGTCTGCCTATTTATTTTTCCTATCGTAAATTACTGTAGTGTTTCACTTTTTATATGTTTGTCACATCAATATATGATTATTGTCTCCCTTTTTAATATTTTAGTGTCAGCAATACATGATTATTGTCTCAGTTTTGCTGGTGCGTAACCCCAGGCAGAACCAATAATTGATCCATTGGGATTAGTATTTCACTTTGGTTAACAAAAAATATAATGAGTAAGTAAATATGTAAATAAATAAATGAGCAGCTGTGTATCTGCAGAACCAGCAAAGGCAACTAACTCTGTTGTAATGACCATAATCTGTCTAGATATAATAGACTGATTCAAAAGTCTGCTTGATGGAATAATTCTGTTATATTATGCTAGGGACCCAGTTGTGTGAATACTGGCTCTAGAAGACTGTCACAGTCTGACACACAAACTCCATGTGCAAAAATGGGAAAAAGGGGTTGTAAATGATGGATGAATGGATGATAGCAAATACTCAATGCCCTTTTTCCATTTCATTCTACATGGGGTTGGGGTGTCATGCCAACTGCTGCCATCTCTTTCATGATTCAGTGCCACTCTTCTGTCTTCTTCAATAGGCTGACCGACTGTTGCAGGTCTTCTCTTATGCAATCCATCTCTTTGTTGGACAGTCGTATTAGAGGTGGCCCCTTTAATTTATTACTAGAAGAACGAGAATTGGCCTGGCAATTTAGGCTTAACACATTCTCGAGCCCGGGGCTTAATGACACCTGCAACATAGCTTGTTTATTAAAACTTAGAAGTCTGAAAAGATGAATAAGTTTCAGACTTCTTATTTTTGAACTACAGCCTATACTGTTAGCACGCATAAAGTGAATACTTGGAATATCTGGAGTGTTTTTCACATCTTAAATACACATTAAATACACATATAATACAAAATAATAACAACAATATAATATCTCGAAACGTAGTTTTAGTGTAATGTATGTGCGTATTTATACACACACATATATTTTTTATTAATTTTTTATAATTGAATTTCATTGTGTGGTTGAGTTAAATACATGAAGGGAATTTAAGCAAATATCATCTTGTTTCAACATGAATGCAAAATTTCCTTATGTTAAGAATATGTTGTGACGTGGATAACAGCTGATTTTAGAATCACGTGACTTGGTTGATTATTTAAATCTGAGTGTTAAAACTGATTTGGTATTATCTGATGAAGTTGCTGTATAACAGCAATGAAAAGCGCTTCATAACAATAAATGTGCATAGTATTTTAACTTGGAACTTGGTCGAATTTGTTGGATACTTGTTTTTCGTTGTCAGTCGTATTTCCTCTTACCTTCTTTCTGTCTTTCTCAAACCCTCTTCACCAAAATCATGTTATGCTTTGTTGTACATATGCCTGAACCACAGTAATCTATACTTTTTGACCATCTGTGCAATTAGTACTACTTTGGTCTCTGCTCTCATATCATCATGGTTTTGTCTATACCAAAGTGTGCATTATAAACCCCACCCTCATCTCAGACACTTCATTTCCTTCGCCTCTAGCTTTGTCAGCTGCACTGTCTTCGTTGACCAGCTTTGTGTACCATGGAGTAGTACTAGTTACACTATTGTTTTGTACACCTTACTTTTCAGATTCTGTGGCATTCTTCTGTGATAAACTACATCTGACTCTCTGCTAGCTAGCTGCAACACCTCTGACTCCAGCTTTGACTCATTCTGCCCACCACCCCTCCCACATACTTGAAGCTGTTAACCTGTTTCACTAGTTTCCCTTTTATCTCAGTTTTCAGCTTCTTCTGATTTTCTCCATTTACTGTAATGACAGCTGTCTTGTCTACACAAAGTTTCATCCCATGTGCCCTCAGTTTTCTGTTCCAGTATCCTGCCATTTGGGAAGTTCCTGATCAGAATCTTCTTGTAGTGACACATCATCTGCATATAGCATCCTTGTTGTCCTGTTCCCTCTGACCTGTTTGCTAAAGGAGTCCATCCCCAGTATAAACTGCTTGCTCCGCGCTGAACTCTAATGCACACACTTTCTCACTCTGAGTCCAAACACTGTTCGTACTTTTGTCATCGGGTCCTTGAACATAGTCTGCACTAATTCTACAAATGTTTCCTGAACTTCAAACCATTGCATTACAGCCCAAAT
>NC_056735.1:168808462-168810962 GCF_019279795.1 Protopterus annectens | reverse complement strand
AACCCTACTGGGGACATAGGCTGAGAATCCTGAGATTATGAATAGAGCCCTACTTTTACACTTTATTCTCATTGCCATAAATTTGTCACTAATTTTGATAAATCCCCTCATTACCTTCTGAAGGCTCTCTTTCACTTGATTTCCCACACCATTTCTAATTTGCTCCATTTAGACTCTAGATCCCACGCCCAGTGGCCTTGCTGCACTGCCCTTCAATCTTGTACCCTGGATACACAAAATATCCAACCTCCTTCTTACCATCTCATCCACTTCCAAGCGGCATCTTGTTAGTGAACTTATATTTAGTGTAGAAATCCTTAGTTCATATTTGACAAGCAGTGCAGACATCTGTAACTGTTGTGTACATTTTTATAAAATGTGTGCTTACTATTTCAGATAATAGCAACCATATTGGTCATTTTGTAACTGATTACAAATATTTAGGCCTACCCCTTAACTCTACAGTAAGCTGTACAACCCACACTGATAATGCCATTAATAAAGTCCTGTCACAACTAAAACTCTGCTACAGGATATTGCATCTAGCTTTGCCTGCAAAGCACTAGCCAATAATGTCCTTCTCTCTACACTAGAATAATATCTTCCTGTATTCTGTTTACACTCTGCTTATAACACTCAAACCCTTCAAGTCACTGAGAATAAATGTAACAGATATCTGTGGTAACTCTCCCAATCTCAGGCTTTCATTCTATAATGATAATAAGAACTTTCAAAACTTTGTAGAAATTAATAGTAACTCCATCTGAGCCTGTGACTTTCATTGCTCTCAAGAGTCTAATAGCATTGGTGATTTCTGGAATCAATAATGGTCTATTCAACAGAGTTGAATGTTTCATCCCAATGCCGGGAAATACATTATTTTTAGGAAAAGTTTGCCTATAACTCTGGAATTTAGGATGAGGCTGATATAAACCATCAAAGGTATTGGCTATGAGTACATAACCATGCCAAAGATCTCTTTCAGTGTTGTGATGTCATGAGCGATTTTCTGCTCTTTATGGCATTGCACCAATAGCTTAGGTGATTTAGATTGACTTGCCAGTAAAGGAGTCTACTCCTTTCCTATTTCTGCAATTATAGGCTATAATGAGCTGCCCTAATATATTTCTTCAGTGTCTCAATAGATGTCTTTAAGTTCATTTTCTTGCATGCTAGAAGAACTTTTAATTTGGTTATCAGCTTGTCTTGTTCTGAATAGTACAAATATCTTACATAGTCTAAAATATTTAGTTTAAATGTTTCCCAGACTGGCTTAATAAGCCCAGATACAGAGTGGAGCTCCTGCCAAAATTGTGCTATCCATTTTTCACTTCTTCTACCATTTCCTTGTCCTTAAATATTCATGGGTCATTTCGGGGCACATGCAGAGTAAACCGTTCAAGATTTGAAGTTAAAAGCTGTCATTAAGTGATTGTGATTGCCATCTGTGCTTCCAATGCCCTCAGCAGACATGTTTGCTCCAGGTGACATCTGTGCTTCCAGTGCCTTCAGTAGACATGTTTGCTCCAGGTCCCTCTGTGCCATTTCATGCTACATGCAGCACAGGTCATCTGGCAGTCAGTGCAGCAGTTCATGTCCTCACACAAGCCATGCATCAGGATCATCATCTTTGTCAAGGTATGCAGAGCAGATATTTGTGCCTAGATCACTATTTTGCACATCATTTTTTTAATGCCAAATGTGGTAGGTACCAAGGTTAGGGAATGATATGTGTCACAGCAGTGACTGCCGCCTATACGTCTCTTGCCTGTGGTAGGTGCACACACATATGAGAGGCAGAGTGGTTGACAGATGCCATCTATGGTGGTGACTTCTATGTAGCCTTTGTGGGTCTCACATGGACAGAATATGCAGAGTTAAACATAGGTGATGCTGTAAGTTCATCATGTCCCTCTGCTATAACCTCATATGTGGGGGATGTGTGCACACCCTCCAGTTTTAGTGTTACAGACAGTGCTACTGTACCCCCTTTACACACACAGAAAAACTAACCTTGTCATGATCACATGCTTGTTAAGCTGAGGCCCTTCCCCCAACAACTGGACAGTAACCAGTCCTGCCCATGAGATAAGTTCTCCATCTGAGTAAGCTCTTCACTCTCACAAACCAACCTTTATTCTCTGTTTTCTGTCAAGGTCAGCCTCCCATGCAGCTGGACAGTAACATGTCATGCTCTTTTGCTATATTACTGCATCTATTGTTTTCTATCTGCCCTGTTGCTTCTATCTGCCCCTGCTGCTTCTGTGCACCATGTATGCTCAGTGCATTGTTGAGGTACATCGACAATTGTCTTACCTTTTCAATATGCCTATATTACACTACAAAATCTTATTCACTAAATTTATTTTCCTGACTTGCTCATCTTAAGACAGTATCCCACAATATGAAGCCAGCACTACAACAAGCCTTGTAGCATAGTGATTTTGATAAAAGGCCATTTAGTGTGATTTAGTATGATTATCTCTGAATCACTGTCCTA
>NC_056735.1:168800962-168803462 GCF_019279795.1 Protopterus annectens | reverse complement strand
GTCTGACTTGGAATTAAACCAATTTTCAGTGGGCGCCCAGGGAGAAACACTCCAGATGCATGTCTTTGAAATGTGTGAGGAAACTGGAGCATCCAGAGGAAACCCACACAAATGCAGGGAGGACATACAGACTCTGCACAGAAGGCACTCCAGCCGAGAATCGAACTGGAGACCCTCTTGCTGTGAGGTGACAATACTACAGCTGCACCACTGCGTTGTTCATTATTTCCTTGAAAGAACTTCCTTAATCACAGTTTTTGTTCATGTCATCACTGGATCAAAAGGGTGGGGAGAAAAGCTCTAAAAAGTACTACAGAGCATCTACAACCTCATGACATTACAATGCCTAGAGACCCTTAAACCGCCAGCTGAATCAATTTATTCTTCCCAATGTTATTTACAGTACAATTTTTTGCCACACCTACTTTGATGTCATATGTTTGACCACACCCCTCTGTCCTGCTTTGGAGAGCTGAAAGGGTGGCAACCCTAACTTAGTGATATTATTGAATATAAACATAGAGCATGATGACAAATAACTTTTATTTATTTGCAATAATTAGCTGAATTTTTATTTATTTGCAATATGAGCTACAATGATACATAAGACCCTTGGGAAAACAATGAACACAACACTTCTGTACATAGATTAATGTTTGATAGTTTTTACATAGAAATTTGATTAGTGTAGTAAGAACAGTCACATGAACTTGAAATTAACATCACTGTATGGACATAGCAGTATGCACTAGATGTAGCTGTGACTTAGTGCAAATGAAGTTGACAAGAAATAGGAGAAAAGAGGTAAAATACATTCAATTAGGGCTAGCAGCTATCATTAAAAACTCTACATAACCACTGTGCATATTATTTTTGTATACAAAGTATGAGGTATTTGTGTCTTATTGTAAATTTGGTTAACTATTTAGTTAAAATCAAGGTTGTTTTTCTTCAGAGGGCATTTGTATCTAGTGTGATTTCTGATCTGATCTACAAAATCTAGATGACTAAGTTTTCCCAGTATTGTGGAGGCATTTGTTCCATTGTATTTAGAGTTTGTGAATGAACTGTAGGAATGAGACAACCATTGACAAAGCATTATAAGAAATAATTTTCATAGCAACCATGCCTATTTGAGCTCAACTACCATATAAACCAAGAACTGCCATGCTGACTGCTCTCAGCCTGCCAATCTTTCAGCCATCAAAATCATAGCAAGGACCATTAAAAATTATAAAAGAGGGTCAAAGGCCTGACCACTTAGTTATCTTTTAGTTTTCATAATTTGTAATGCTTCACACAGTCACTTGAGCTTTAGAAGTACCAGTGATTGGACCATTCTCTTGGTAATTCAGTCTAGGAAATTGTTCTGTCATTCGTTCATCGCTGCACTATGGATGAAGCAGTCAGAAAGCAAAATATGAAGCAGTAATTGGTTAAAGATGATCAGTGAAATACTTGCTGAAACAACTCTAAAAAAATCAGAACAGTCTGTAACAGGGAGCATATACAAGTTATAACTTTGTGGACCTCAGAAGGAGTTGACAAATTCACAATTTACTTTATAAGAAGATTCTGCTGGCTGAGGGTGAGAATTACATGGATTCTACAATTTTATTCCATTTTATATAGAGCTGCTGAGAATTTCTGCCTGCCAGGACATTACTCATAGTTGGGGAAAAGGCTATTATGACTCAGTGATTCTTCCCTGTGCAGCTTGGAGCCGAGTGAGATATATAACTGCTCATAAGAATAAATCCAGCTCCAGACAAGTGACAAGTGGAGTACCTCAGGGTTCAGTCCTGGGACCACTCTTGTTTGGCATCTACTTCTCTGAAGTACAGGCCAACACTAAGGGACTCTGGCTAACAACGTTCACAGATGACTGCAAACTGGGAGCCATTATTGAATCCCCAAATGATGTGGATATTCTACAAAAGAGCCTTACAGAAACAGATGATTGGTGCCAAAGCCATGGGCTCAAACTTAATGCCAAGAAATGTATAGCTATCCCCTTTGGAAAAAAAACATGTACCCATGAATTACCACATAGGTGGCAGTACACTAAACATTGAAAGTGTGAAGAGAGACTTAGAGACACAGGTGGACAGTGGTCTCACCTTTGATAACCACATCGCCACAACAGTCAGGAAATACTTCTATGTGGCACACCTCATCACTAAGGGCTTTTCATCCAGAAAAAAGGAGGTCATTGTCCCACTGTACTCATCCCTCATTAGACATATTATAGAGTATAATGCCCCATTTGGTATGTACCTCACAAGACATCTGCAACAGCTGGAAAGGCCGCAGAAATACCTGACTAAAAGAATCACAGGCCTAAAGCAGATGCCATATGCTGACCGTCTAAAAAACCTCTAGCTATACTCTGTGGCATATCGTCTACTCAGAGGTGATCTCTGGTTAACATACAAGGCCATGTCAAACCCTGAGCTGTTGGCCATGCTCCACTTAAAGAAATCTCAATCCCTCAGAGCCA
>NC_056735.1:168733462-168798462 GCF_019279795.1 Protopterus annectens | reverse complement strand
TAAATAAAAATAAATAAATAAGATGCCCATAATGTAAAAAGATGATTAATAATTAAATTACTGCAAGCTCTGCAGTAATACATCGGAATGTTTGCCAGGCTGAATCATAAAGGATAGAAGTGCTGATAAAACAAATTAATTGATCTAAAGACTGATAATGTTTCAGTGAGTTTTGCACAAAGGCACAGTGATAGATGATGATGATGATGATGATTGTCAGGTCTACATTATGGAAACTCTAAGCCTGACCTTTGTGTGTGGGTGCTGAACTATGAGGGGAACAGAACAAAAAAGTTCAGATTTTTAGCCGTGAGCTCAGAAGTAAAAATTCAGCAGAACGATATCTATACTAGCAAAGTCAAAATTAAAATATGCTGTTGCAAATCTAGCAGTAACTTTACAGGAGAAGGAAATCAGGTGTTAGTTATTAAAGCCTGTCTGTTATTGATTGAAAAGGCTGACTCAAGCAGATGGAGATAAGAAACCAGTTAAGAAAAAAATTAAAACTTTTAGGAACAGCTGAAGTGATACAGACATGGTATGTAACTTGTTAATGTTAAACAATTTTGACAGAAGGCTTGCAGATAAAAGGAGAACACTTTACATGACATTCTGTTTTCAGTTTAGTGTCTTCTTTTACAATATATCTGAGACCTTTTGAAGGATTATCACAACCAGCTAATAAATAATTGAAAACAATGATAAAAAAGAGCAGTAGTACTTACAGAGCCAACCATATATGTAGAGCAGGGCCAGCCTTGACTGAACTAGCACTCTAGGTGAAGGGCATCACGGCATCCTCTCACACATTACCTGGTGACCCATGGTCTCCCCCATCCTGGCTTACTCGCACCATCCAGATTACTTTTTTCTTCTTTTCCTCACACTTTGTCTTACTCTTTCTGTTATTTTTTCTGCATTCATTCATTCAGCACATCCTAAATAGGTAAGGCTGCACTCTAGTAACTCTGGAGGAAATAACTGCATTAAGTCATGGGGTTTCTTGATGCTCCAAAATGCTTTTCCGAGTTTTTTTTTAAAACAATCTGTCTCATCCAATTATGACTTGAAAAACAATCCTGATAAGGAAAGACATTAAGTCTTACTACTCAGCCTTGCTTTGTCCTGCATCCTCTCACACATTACCTGGTGACCCATGGTCTCCCCCATCCTGGCTTACTCGCACCATCCAGATTACTTTTTTCTTCTTTTCCTCACACTTTGTCTTACTCTTTCTGTTATTTTTTCTGCATTCATTCATTCAGCACATCCTAAATAGGTAAGGCTGCACTCTAGTAACTCTGGAGGAAATAACTGCATTAAGTCATGGGGTTTCTTGATGCTCCAAAATGCTTTTCCGAGTTTTTTTTTAAAACAATCTGTCTCATCCAATTATGACTTGAAAAACAATCCTGATAAGGAAAGACATTAAGTCTTACTACTCAGCCTTGCTTTGTCCTGCAGTCATTCAATCCACCCTAACTGACCAGGACTTAACTATAACAACTGTGTTGGAAATAACTGGATTACTCTGGAGATCATGATGGTTTTAGATGCTGGAGGTACATTTTGGAGTCTTTTTTCAATCTTTTCATGGAATGATTGCTTGAACAAAAATCATGATTAAGGAAATTACTTCAGTATTATTCTTCAGTTTTGCATTTTGGATACTTCCTTTCAACAGGCCCTAACTGACTAAGAGTACATGTGGTAGAAATTACTGCATTATGTTAGGGGGTCTGGGGGCTGCTAGGCCTCAAAAGCTGTGAGAGTTCTAGATGCTCTGATATACAATTTAGAGTTTTTTTTCCCAAATGTTTGATCCAATGATGACATGAAATAAATCATAAGGAAAGAAAGTCAGTCTTTTTCTTTTTTATTTCAGTGAAGAAATAACTTCTACCTAAGGTTTAATGCTGAAAAACGACTAAATAGCAATTCAAAACACTGGCCCAGTGGAACAGTGGATGGCACATTAGTGCTGTGGTTGTGTTGGCGCCTCACAGAAAAAAGCTCTCCAGTTCGATTCTCAGCTGGGGTGCCTTTTGTGTGGCGTCTGCATGTCCTCCCTCCATTCATGTGGGTTTCTTCCAGATGTTCCAGTTTCCACCCACTTTACAAAGACAAGCTTCTAAAGTTGTGTGTCTCCCTGGGCCTCTGCTGAAAATTTACTTTGTTCCAAGTTGGACTTTCTTGGTAAACAAATAATAAATAAATAAACTGAAATGACAAATGTTAGTGAGGATACATAAATAATATCTGGAAATAGTACCTGCCTCACTACCTCCCTCAGAAATATAGGTACTTTCTGAGTAATCCCCTCTGGTGTTAGACTGAGATGAAAGTGAACCCCTCTGGTGTTAGACTGAGATTAAAGTGAAGGCACAAATGGACACAGTTTTATATATGTGTGTGTGTGTGTGTGTGTGTGTGTGTGTGTGTGTGTGTGTGTGTGTGTGTGTGTGTGTGTGTGTGTGTGTGTGTGTACATATATATATATATATATATATGTGTGTGTGTGTGTGTGTGTGTGTGTGTGTGTGTGTGTGTGTGTGTGTATATATATATATTTTATATATATATATATATATATATATATATATATATATATATATATATTTTTTTTTTCAAGTTGTCACCGTCATACATATACATAGCCTGCCTCTTCCCCCTACCTCTTAAAAGACAGCCACCATCTGCATATCTCTCTGATGTCAGACTGGGAAAAAAATTTGAAAAAAAAAACAGATATACCATAATATATTTCAAACTGTTGCTGTCAAAATTATACAAAGGAAATGCCTTTTTACACTCTCACAAAACATGGTCACCTGTATACACATCTGATGTCTGATTGTGAGGAAAGTGAAAAAAATTATCAAAGTAACATTTCCAGCTTGTTATTCCTTGACAATACACTGTTCCTATATAAGCTATAGTGATACTTTATGCATACCGCTGATGTTTGTGAGGATAGTTAAAGAAATAATGACCATACTGTCCCCAGCCCAACAGAAGCTATAATGACCTGTGAACACTTCTGTGGTTTGGGAAGAAAACTGAAGAAATAAGGACATCAACGCATCTTCCTACACAAACTACAACCTCTTATGCACACCTCTGAGAGGGCCTGGCCTTAGAATAGATGGGGGTTGGGACATAGGTTACTTCTAAGCTTGAGACCGAATACACTTATACAGCCTTGGAGAGAGTATGTGTGTGTGTGTGTGTGAGTGTGTGTGTGTGTGTGTGTGTGTGTGTGTGTGTGTGTGTGTGTGTGTGTGTGTGTGTGTGTGTGTGTGTGTGTGTCTGCATGTGTGTGTGTGTGTGTGTGTGGGGGGGGCACCATTCCCCAATAATTCTGAAGGTCTGGATGTTCTGTGATGCATTATGTGGCTTATTTTCTTTTAAAGATGATTTATACTGAGCAAATCACAAGAGGGTCTGTTGCATTCATCCAGAAAGCTCCCATCCTCACCAGGTAGTTTTAACCATTTCTGTGCACAATTTAGACACCTGATTGTACTGAAAATGATGGACATATAATGTTATTCTATTTGCTCCATAAAACACATTAAAGTATTCCATCTTGCTTCACACATTTCACATTAGTCCTTCAAAGCCAGAATAATGAGCAAGCAACAGCAGAAAGATAGTCATTTCCTCTACAAATACCCTCAATAATTATAACTAGTTTGTCTGTGCATGTCTCAGATATCCACTTAGTAGTTAATTTTACTTCACACAAATGCATACTAGTCCTGAATGCCAGACATATGGTATTGTTTAAACTGAACTAGCAACAAGAGGTCAGTTACTTTCAGTAAATAACTCCATCCCCACTCAACAGCTATGGTAACCTCTTTATGCACTTCAGATGATTGTGAAAAATGACAGCCATGTATTGTATTTCAGCTCTGTGAACTTTCACATAAGCAGTAGTCACGCATTAAAGTATTCAAAGTCGTTTCACACAAATCAGATTAATCCTATAAATGTAGACTAGTCCTGCAAATCCAGAAAGTGACTATTTAAACTGAGAAAATGACAAAAGGGACAGTTACTTTCTATAGACTTCTCCGAGAAGTTACAACTTAAAAAAAATCCATGTACTGTATTTCAGCATTGTTCTACAGTAATATTAACCACAGATTTAAATACTCTAAGTTGCTTCACACAAATCGTAGCAATCCTGCAAAGGCACACTAGTCTTTAAAAGACAGATAATGACTTGTTAAACTGGAAAACAGCATGACAGTAAGTTGCTTTCTACAGACACCTTGCCCTAGCAGTTATAGCTAAAACCATAGCTGTGTATTGCATTTCAACTTTGTTCCATGGAAACAGTAGTCCAAGTTTCTTCCTATAAAAATAGTAATCCTGCAAAAGCACACTAGTCCTGAGAAGCCAGATAGTGACCATGTAAACTGAGAAAACAAAAGGGTCAGTTACTTTCTTCAGACAGCTCGCCCCCTCCCCAGCAGTTGTAGCAAAAATGACAGCCATGTATTTTATTTTGGCTTTGTTCCATCGGAACTGTAGATATACATTAAAGTATTTCAAGTTGTTTCACATAAGTCACAGTAATTATTTAAATGCTAGGTAGTGACTTTTTAACCCGAGAAAAGAATAAAAAGGCTTATACTTTATGTGGACAGCTTCCAATCCCACTCAGCCTGTATAGTTAAATGATAGCCACTGATTGTATTTTAGCTTTGTTCCATGGAAACAATAGCTATTCATTAAAGTATTCATTAAAGATTGTAAGAGAAGGGGTACTGTATTTCTGGTGTGAGACAGACCCCTCTGTTTTTCAAAAATGTTCAAGTAAGAGGGTAGTTTGGGTAAGAAGGACAGAAGATTAGGGAAATAGGGGGTGAAGAGGATTTGAGCTGAGGAAGAACCCCCAGACCACAAGACCTCAAATGTTTCCACTACCTGATGATGTTGCAGTTGAAAACCCAATGTTGAAGGACCAGTGCAATGAGTCTTTAACCCACCAAAGAGCATCCTAGACTGGCTGAAGGTGTTTCTCTACTACCTGTTCCACCACATCCTCAACCAAGTCCTTAAGCCCATGGTCTCTGAGGCTTGTTAGGCTGCCACATGCCAGGGTGTCTAGAGGACCAGTTGCTACCACCCCAAGTCTGTGAAGACTTCCCTGGATGGGCAGAGGTTAATGCACTCTGACCTGGGAGGAACACAGTAGGGTTACTACTAAGGATGTTGTACTGTAGAAACATGAACAGAAATAGAAGAGAAAGAAAATAACAAAGGACAAAGGAATGCATAATTAAAAAAGAAAAACAGAGAGAGAGGGTAGAGAAATAAAAAATTGAGACAATAAATGTAACACATCAGTGCAGTCTTTATTAACGGTGTTTTTTATTCTTATTAAAACTTTATTCAGATAAAACTAAATTTTAATAAATGTTTCTGAAACATGGGAACAATCAGGATATTGCTATGAAGCGGTGGTGATTTATACCTTTGCAGTCTACTGAAACTAATGAAATATGTAATACATTTGAAATTTCTGTCTGATATGGATTGTGCTGAAATACTGTACTGAAAGCATTTTACTTCTTTCATTATCTCTGGGTATAAATGACTCCTGCATTTATACCCATGAACTATGTAAAACATAGAAAACTTTATTTATTACTTAACATTTTTATGTAAATAATTGTCTTTGGATCATCATAAGCACCTTCAATCAGCCTCTACAGTCTCCTGTTCTCTTGCATTATATTATAAGAAATCTCTTCTACTGCATAGAGAACACATCAAGGATGACTGCCTATCTCAGATGTTTGTTTTAAAATATTTCTGACAAGATTATGTTTGCTATTCAGCAAAGCACTGAAATGATTATTGCCTTTGGTTAATGCATGCAATTATTTCTGTATACATCTCTATTGAGTTTTGCTACATGCTTTAATTTATTAAGCAGAAAAAAAGCAAAGCATAGATTTTCATATATTCTTTGTATTTAATCCATCCATGCTAATATGTATTTCTTCTTCAATGCAAGTTGAAATAGTAGATCTGTATGACTTTACTCCTGTTATTACATTCTTATGTCTCTGTACAGCTCATGTCCTAGGGGATGGGTATTTTTGACAACCTGTTTATACAATTTTATTGTTGCTTCTGCTTTCCACTTTGTCTTGCATACTCTACTTGCAATTTTAAGTAAAAGCTGTAAATTTGTTCTAAGCAGCATACTTCTTATTTATTTATTTGTATTTGTTTACCGGGAGGTCTACTGGGCCAGGGTGAGCCCATTTTCAGTAGAACCCGGGGAGAAAAATTCCAAAAACAAACAGCATGATAACACTACAGAATTAAAATTCTGAAATCAAGCAGCAATGGTACAGAACACTATTTATTTATTTTATTTATTTGCAGTTTGTTTATTTGCAGTCTGTTTGCCAGGATGGTCCATTAGGCCAAGAAGAACCCGTTTTCAATGCAGTCCTGGGGAGAAAAGCTCCACAATAACAAAAGTTATAAACAAGTAATTATAAAAAGGTCCACAATAACAAAAGTTATAAACAAGTAATTATATAACAGTAAAAATAGAAGTACAACTAAAATCATAGTATTTGAAGAAACAATATGAAAACTACATTACATTACAGAATAGCTTATACAATAAAATAGATAATATTAGCTATACAGATATTAGATTTTAAGCATGCAAGCCAAACAAGAATACAATTGATGACATTGGATAATAGTGAATGTGTGAACAATACAGTATTGCAGATTTGCAGTAGAGAGGGAAAGATGGAGAGCAGCAGATTAAAGATTCTGAGAGTGAGGGACAGCCTTAGAGCTAATGCTATATAGGCATCAAGACTGAATAGAAGATATGGTAGGTAACTGATATAGTAGATTATGTGTGGCTGAGTGGCACATGTTGGGATTGGTAAGTTTGAAGCACTGAATGTATATATCAGGAGTCTGAGCTGTAAGTGAGAC
Source organism: Protopterus annectens (assembly GCF_019279795.1). Lineage (NCBI taxonomy): Eukaryota > Metazoa > Chordata > Ceratodontiformes > Protopteridae > Protopterus > Protopterus annectens. Next base: position 168,791,475 of record NC_056735.1, on the reverse strand, counting down.
AGGGAGGAAATGTAGGAAGGCTAAGAATATTGTTTTTTTTTATAGTCAGTGCTGGTTCATAGGTAATAGGTACATAGGTAGATACTAGGCTATTGGCCCTAGGGCCTATATAAGCCTAGCTAAAAATGTACCCTGGCTTTCGCCACCCAAGAAAATTATTTTCCTGTGCCCCTGTCGAGCAGAGCCACAGAAGTGATCCCTGGGGTGAATTTCCTATTTCCCATCTAATCATCAAGATTTTTCTTGAAGAGTGCTAATGAGGAGCTCTGTTTGACATAGATAGGTAGTCTGTTCCAGAGTATGGGAAGTCTCTGGGACAGGAATCTATCCCTCCAACATGTTATGTTTATTGTGGTGACAAGGTTTAGGTCCCTAGAGCGTGTAGCTCAGAGGGATTGGGATTTCTTTAAGTGGAGCATGTCCAACAGCTCTGGGTTTGACATAGCTTTGTATGTTAGGCAGAGATTGCCTCTGAGTAGGTGATATGCGACGGAGTAAAGCTGGAGTTTTTTTGAGATGGTCTGCGTAGGGCATCTGTTTGAGGCCAGTAATCCTTTTTGTAAGGTATTTCTGTGGCCTTTCCAGTTGTTGTAGATGTCTTCTGAGGTACATACCAAAAGGGGCATTGTACTCTATAATGGGTCTAATGAGTGATGAGTAGAGGGGAACAATGACCTCTTTTTTTCTGGATGAGAAACCTTTTCTGATGAGGTGAGCCACATAGAAGGATTTTCTGACCACTGTGGTGATGTGATTATCAAAGGAGAGACTACTGTCCACCTGTGTCCCAAGTTCTCTTATCACATCTTCAGCATTAAGTAGACTACCAGCTATGTGGTAGTTCATGGGTACAGAGTTTTTACCAGAGGGGATGACAATACACTTTTTGGCATTTAGCTTCAGGCCATGGCTTTGACACCAGACATTTGTCTCAGTGAGGCCCTTTTGTAGTATGTCCACATCTTTAAAAGTTTCAATTATGGCTCCTAGTTTGCAGTCATCTGCAAACTTTGTTAGCCAAAGACCTTCTGTGTTAGCCTGTACTTCAGAGAAGTAGATACCAAACAGGAGAGGACCCAGGACTAAACCCTGTGGTACTCCACTTGTCACTGGTCTGAAGTCGGATTTGGAGTCTGCTACTTTCACAGTGTGGGTTCTGTCCATGAGCCAGTTGGCAACCCATCTTGTGACATAGGGATTTATACCTAGTTTAGTGAGCTTATCTATAATTCCAGAGTGATGGATGGTGTTGAAAGCCTTGGCGAGATCTAGATAAGCTGTGTGAACCACCTTACCCTCATCTATGGCTTTGGTGACTGCTTCAATGAAGACAATCAGGTTTTGGAGACATGATCTGCCTTTTACAAATCCAAACTGGGTAGGGTCCAGAGTTTGGAGATTACCAATGTCTTTGTTTATGAGTTCCATGATGATATGTTCCATGGCCTTGCAGACCAGGCTCGTCAGGCTAATGGGGCGGTAGTTCCCAGGGTCCGTAGTGGCTCTCCCTTTGTGGAGTGGGATAACTGTCGTGGTGTGCCATTCAGTGGGCACAAAGCCTGAGGTGAGGCTGTACATGTACATAGCCAATGGGAGAACAGGTGTTGTTTCAGTGAAATCTTAAAGCATTCAGGGTTGATAGTAGACCTAATTGAAGGAGGGAGAGCGTTCCATAGTTTTGCTATAGCATATGGGTAAAGCATTTGATTGGTGGAAAGGTTAGGTTTTGCTACATTAAAGAGCATCTGACTGATCACAGAGGTCTATTTGGGTGATACATGGTTAACAGAGAGGAGAGGGCAGGACATCTAGAAGGCTTATAGATTAGCTTATGAGCTGTGGTTAGTAGATGTTGGGGAAGTTCTAGCCAGTTTAGATGTTGGAATGATACACAGTCGTGGGAGGAGTGTTTGGTGCTGGTTACAAATGTTGTGATTTTATTGTAGCAGGAGTCCAGTTTGGATTTAAGAGAGGATTGTATGTTAGTAAGTAGAGGTGCACTATAGAGCAAGGGTGGCAGTAGAAAGGAAGAGGCAGGGGATAGACTTGCTGCATAGGTGAGGAAATGTTTGTGCTTGTACAGGATGCCTAGTTTCTGATTTTTTTTATGTTTGTGTTAATATGCTGGTCAAAAGTTAGGTATTCATCTATGATGACCTCTAGAAGTATGGTATATGGGACTACTTTGAGGCAAGTGTTGTTGAGTGAATTGATGGTAAATTCATTTTTGGTTAGGGGTGTTGTTTTTTGGGGGGTGACTAACATACATTTGGTTTTATTAGCATTTAGGGCTAAATGTTTATTATACATCAAGGTTTCATTGGAGGTGAAGACATTTTGGGTGAGTGTAAGTAGTTCTGAAATAGAAGTGGCCATGCAGATGATGGTGGAGTCAACTGCATATTGGATGACATTAGCATGGGGTATGCTGGTATGGAAATCATTAATGAAAATGTTGAAGAGCAGTGGACCTAGTATAGACCCTTGTGGGACTCCAGTATTGATGTTGAGGAAAGGAGAGAGGGCTTGGTGCTATCTGTTTTCTTGTTGTCTATTTGTAAGGTAGTTGAAAAAACAGGCTAGGGTAGGGGGAGATATGCATAAATTGGAGAGTTTGGTCAGAAGAAGCTGGTGGGAAACAGTATCATATGCCTTGGAAATGTCAAGAAATAGTGAGGAGACAAGGTATCCTGAGTCTCGAGCATGGTTGACTGTGTCTAAGAAAGAAATAAGAGCAGTGGTTGTGTTATGACTAGGCCTAAACCTATGTTGGGTTGGGGAGAGGAGGTTGTGGTGTAGTAGGTAGTTAAGTAGTTGGTTATGGATACATTTTTCCAGAATTTTGGAGTTGGGACAGAGGATGGCAATTGGATGAAAGTTAGATATATCATTATTCTTTCCACCTTTATGGAGAGGGAGGATAAATGCCTTTTTCCAGATGGTGGGAATGAAGGACTCTTGAATGGATCTGTTTAGTAGTATACTAATGGGATAGGCTATAGCGTCCACTGATATTTGGAGGAATTCTGGTGGTAAGTTATCTGGAGCATTTGAGCCAGGCTTAAGTTTAAGCAGGAGTTTTTTTTTTTATGGTGGAGGTAGGTATAGGTACGAGAGAGAAGTTTGGTCTTGCTGTAGCAGATGGGTCTGAGACAGTGGCTTGATTAGTGGGAAGTTGGCAGTGATATTGACTATACTGTTTTTAAAGAATGAGTTAAAAAGTGAGGCAGTTTCAGCTGGGGCCATGTCTGGATCAGGGGAGGGATTATCACTTTTGCCTGAGTATAACAGAGAGTTTATGAACCTCCAGAACTTTGTAGGATTTTGCATTAGGTCATTTTTCAGAGTAATGTAGTAGTCTTGTTTGTTTTTGATGACAAGTCACTTTACTTGATTGCACATTTGTTTGTATTATCCCTAGCTTTCATAAGTTGTTTGGTGGATTTGGTAAGTCAGTTGGCCTGGTTGGCTTTCACTCTTCTATGTCTGAGAAGAACAAAATTGTACGTGGAGGAATGTTGAGTTAAAGAATTTAACAGCGTCATTCAGTGGTAGGACTTTAAGTGGACGCCAGTTGATATTTTGTAGGGTAACATTAAAAGTAGTTGGGCAGTAGTGGGATAGGTCTCTGGTATGCTTACAGTGGTATATATTAAGAACTGGAGTTGGTTTGCAAATTATGCATGCTGGTAGGTGATCATTAATACTGTTAGGTAGAGTGCCAATGGAGGAGATTTTAGTAGGCTCAGAGACAAGGACCCAGTCTAATATTGAGCCACTGGTTTTGTCTGCTCTGGTTATGGTAGTAATGAGTTGGGTGTACTTAAAAAGGTTGATACTGTTTGTTTTGTGATGATGTATGATGTCTAACCAGTTAATATTCACACCACCAAGTATAATTGTTTCAGTCTCTACATTTTTGGATGACCAGGCTAGTATTTCATCAAGTATTGGGATATTGTTACTTGAGAGGATATATGTGACTATAATGCAGATGCTTTTGCTGCTATTCATTTTCAAGTAGGGCATTAATGTTTTGGCTGTAGAAAATGTAAGAGTGGGTTTGTTATATGGGACTGTATTAAAAGAATTGCAGTATATGAGAGCAATGTCCCTCTATCTTCCATTAAAAAAGACAAGCCATCCACAGGCTGTACACACATATAAAAATGTAATAATTGAAAGGAAGTTATGACATCCTTCCAGTTTAAGTTGCATTAAACAAAACATGTTTACTGTTACAAATGGATGTACTATAAGTATTTCATGGCACTGTGTGCTTTGATAGTTGTTTCTTAAATGTAAGCATTTTAGGAATTAAGTGGAAATGTATACAGAAGTAATCAAACAGTGCATTTCTCATTTTTCTCTGTGCTGGTCTTTCACTTTCTACTTTAATCCCCACCTCCACTCTGACTAGAGTGTGGTGGCTAACTGAGTTCAATCATCTTGTGCATGCAGTTAATATTTTGGAAGAAATGACTGGGTTATAGAATTACCATATTAATAAATATTTTGTGGTATACACAAACAAAATCTTTTGTTTCTAAAAATTGTGTGACTGCAGTACAAGTCATTATTGATCTAATAGCCACACTATATGAAATTATGTGTCAATGCAAATATGTTATTTTTGTTTGTGTACAAATACATATATACATGAAAAATATATGTAAGTATACTTCTGCAGATTTATATCTGTCTTTTACAGACATATGTAGTTATACTTACATATATTTCTTAACTTATACCCATATATTTGTATTTATACACAAAATCATGTTAGCACATAAACATATCATATTTGTATACAAATGCATTTCTGTTTGCAGATATGTTTATGCCTACTCATATCTTTAGATTACACATAGCTACATATAACATTGTGGCTCACCTTCAATCTCACTGCTACAGGGTAGCTCCCTTCCTGAAGTAGCCCCCTCACCAGTTTTGGCTTCAGGTGTGCGGTCTGTCTGGGTCTCCCCAGACTACCAGACCCACATGCCTGTTTCCAAGCCTGACTGCATGTCACTGCATGCACACAAGGTACTGCATTATCAAAATCATTCTCTATCAGGATGTCTGCAGGGATATCCTCAAACACACCTACTTGCTTGCTTCCTTTTCCACCCTCCCAGTCAAGGTGAACCCTAACCAAAGGTATTTGGAATGGGGTCCTTCCTAAAGCTCTGACTGGAGTAGACTGCCCAAGTGAGTAGTGCTTCTCTTTATCCATTGCAGGCTTCACAATGGTTAGCAAAAATTACACAAACCACAAAGCCGTGAATAAAACTGCAAACTTTAATGGCATTCTGGTACCTCAGCAAAGTGCCTTCAAATTTTCAAAGTTTTCTAAATACAAAGTGTTAAAGTGCTCACAACTTTTAATACCCCTACCTCAAAGTAATACAAAACATTACCCATCAGTAGTTCAACTAATTCAATTAATTAATTGATCTTGTTGCTGTATTTATGTGACTGCTTGGTGCAAATGAAAGTCATTCCTTTGAAGGCACTTTGCTGAGGTACCAGAACTCTATTAAAGTTTTCAGGTTTATTCACAGCTCTGTGGTTTGTATATTTTTTGACTCAGAGTGGTTAGGTCAGAGGCTGTGTCTCTCTTAGCAGTGGCCTGTTTCCCATCTACTAAGATAGGATATAATCTCTTGTGGTAGTCTGGTACCCTTGTTGTCTCCAGACAACTTACCACTGGCATTCTGTTATTCCCACTTGCTGGCTCCCCTACCTTTTGTTCCCCACCTTGCATCCTTTGATATCTATGTGCCACATTGCCTCACTGGTTACAGTTAAAATATTTAACTCTTGATCCTGGCAGTGTACTTGAACTAGTGGCTTTCCCTATTACTGGCGGACTCTGTTGGGGCAGTTTAGGCTGCCAACCATGGGTTCCCTTATACCCATGTGTAGTACTGGGTATCCCTTTCCTGTGCAGTGATACCATGCATGCTAGGTATAGGTATCTTTTTTCCCCAACTCATCTGTGATGTTGCATTCTCTGTCTGCCAACCAGATTCTCATGTCCTCAGGCAAAGTGCTAAGGGCCTTTCCCCTCACCAAAAGGTCTGCCAGCTTTTCAAAAGTGGTGGTCTGACACTCACTCACCCACTTATGAAACTAAGTGCTTAACTCAGCAATATAATCACACACACTTTCATCTGCCTTGTGTCTATGCTCATGAAACTTTTTTCTATAAGCTTCAAGTGTTACCTTAAAACACTCTAATAAACATTTCTTTAATTGGTTATAGTCTAGAAAATCACTATCAGACAATTTAGAAACAGTAGTTACAGCTTTACCATGGAGTTAAGGGGTCAGAAACCGTACCCAGAGCCGTTGGTCAACATTATACTGTTTACATACCCTTTCAAACATATAAATAAAGCTATCAAAATGATCACCCTCTGTAAATTGTGGAAGACATTTACTGACCTTTATTTCTTCTGGGGTTCAGTTATTCCCATCGCCATTACCTCCATGACCCTAGTGAAGAATCTGCATTTCCCTCTTATGTTGCCTCTGCCTCTCATTTTCTTCAGCTTCCAAACACTATCATATATGGGCTGATTCTGCTTCAACCTCCAAATGCTGCTGTCTCTCTGCTGATTCTATTTCTCAAACATTTGGCCTCCGGTTCAAGACTCTTTAACTCCAGATGGATTTTTAAGTCCTCTGAGGAAAAGTTGAACTGTCCATTTTCTGAGAGCTGTGCATCCCCAAGGCCAGTCAGTCTGTCTTCCTGGTTGCTGGTCTGTGATGCAGCTGTGAATAAGGCTGCAGTCATTTCTGCTTTAGTCAGGTTGGCATGTAACAGTCCTTTGGTTTGGTATATCTCAGCCAACTGGCTCCTTGTAGGCTAGCCATAATCCTCTGCTGACATCCTTGCCTGCTCTCCCTGACTAAGCTAACAAAAAATAAATAAGACTATTGTGATATGAATCTCTGAATGTCTACAATGTTGCTGCTTCAGAGTACAAACACCTTCTTTAGTGACCACTGTTTACAGGCTACAGAAGTTAAATATCCACACCATTGAATCCCGATATGTAATGTGGTGATCCCACCACTGCCAACCAAATGTGACGACACTCTTCTGGACCAGTAATCAAGGAGCCTCAATCCTCATCACTGGCAACCATGGAGGATGTTTACTGACAGGATGACAAATTCACACCCAATATTTCCAGATGCAGCTCTCTGCAGCAAGTGCAATTTCTCTTAAGAGCACATAGAGACCACAGCCAGTCTGGGGATGGTTTCTACTTCTTTCTTCAGATCCCCAATAAGACTCCCCACTGGCATAGCTATTGAGTTGAAATTTCAGCTGAGTGTCCAAGCCAAGGCCTCCAGCACCCTCTCTGTCTAACCAGTGCTTCATGTCCCTGCCCAAGTGCCTGACACACACACACACACACACACACACACACACACACACACACACACACACACACACACACACACACACACACACACACACACAAAACCTGGGAAAGGCTGGCATAGGTTTAAAAGCTATGCCCCTTTCTGCCTAGACTATAAGGTAGTTATGACTGCCACTAGACCGTTCTGCCAGCTACCTTAGGCATCTTCCAAGGGTACCCAATATACTGAGTGAAATTAATATTAATCCAAATGGTAGTTTGACCAAGAGCAAGGCTATTAGGAGTGGCCCACACAGTGTCACCAAATTAATATGCAAGTACTCTCAAAACTTAAATATATCTACAAAGATCAGCCACAATAAAGGGTTTAAATATATTTAATAATAAATAATAAAAGAACAAGACAATACTAAATATATAGTCACAGTGACATCAGAGTTCAAAACCACAGCAACTATTTAAAATAACATTGCAGTACAGGCTCACACAAATAAAGAAAAACAATATCTAAACTAAGCTTCACTATATTCCTGACTAAATCTGAAAGAATTACTATACCCTAATAACTTACTATGAGCAAGGCAGATGATGTGGTGAATGGTTCTTTTTGCTGTTGTCAAGCCCAAGACCGAAAACAGAATGCTCAGTCTAAGAGACTTCCCAGAATAATATCTAAAATATTACTGCTTACATAGCTTGCAGAATGGCATCATTTCTGGTCAGCTGATGTCTCGTTCTAATGTAAACCCCCATTGCTGGCAGTATTTAGCACCTACCCATAAAAATACACACATAAGGGCTTTTGCTCAGATCTTTGGCAGGTGCTGGAAGTCATAAAACAATTGCATACCTCCATGCTTCCAGAGTGTAATTAGTTCACCCCAAAGACAATGCAGAAAGCTTCCTAGTACAGACTTTGTGTCTCTGGCTGCATTGAAACCTGTGAGATGGCATCTTTATGCCCTAGCCTATAAAGTGATTTAATTTCAGATATTTTTCTTAGGTTTGCTGGACTGAGGTTAACCATCCAGTTTTCTCTGTTAAAACATATAAATTCAAACAATTACAATAGTGCATGTACATTTCTGTTCTCTCAAGTAAGGCACACTGTACATACATTTCAAACACAAGCACTTTACAAATACCTTTTCAGCACAAACATCTGTACAAATCAGTTTGATATAAACATGACATAGAGTTCTAAAACATTTGTAACAGCAGCATCTTGCAAAAATCAGTTTGATATTCATAAATGACATATAATTACTTACAAAATTCTAGCTAGCTGTGCTAGCAGTGCCTCCTTTCATCACACACCTTATGGGCGATGGCAGAAATTCAGAGGTTACAGTGTCCACACTGACACCTTTACAAAGGGGCTCCAGGTACAGGCATATGTCACAGCTACCCCAGGAAACATGTTTAGAATTGGCTTCCCAGCAGCAAATATGCCATGACATTGTTAAGGCTCAGTACACTATCACAGAAAATTAGTTAGAAATGGCCAGAGTCTGCAGGGTGTATGTGAGGATTTCCAGCACTACATGGAAGTGGCACAGAGTAGTGTTAATATCATGATCACATTGATCCGTACTGTGGTAGGACACCAAGCACCCATGGCTACATCCATTGCACACTAGTGAGGTCTTACTAGACTCAACTAGAAGTGAGTGTTGGAAGGGGAAAAGGACGGGGTACTGTCTGGACATGTAGGAGCATATCACATCACACTCAAGTGCTTCCCAAGAAGGGAGTGGAAATAGTAAGGGGTAAACAACAGACATCATGCACGCCATGTCAGCATTCATTTACACATGACAAAACCTCTCATTCGAGGTCTCAGTCCCACAGCTTGGTGAAATCAGTATCTGTAGGATCACGTGCATCATGTATGTTATGACATCTCATTAAGTCATCATCCAGCTCACATGACAGCTCATCCTGAAGATCACATTCACCTTCACCTACCCTGTCTTTAGGAGTTGCAGTACATGGCTCATTTGACTTTGACATACTATCATTAATGCTAGACATTTTAGGTACTTAAAATTTGACTTCTACCCAGAGATGTCAATGTTTAACTTGAAAGGCAACGAGTTATTAAACAAAAAAAATTACAACAACAAAAAATGAAAGATAAAAATACTGCAGAATATATGAATGCACTATTAGGACACTTTGCATCTGTATGCATTTCATTTCAGTAATGGCAGTGCTTACAATTAAAGGAAATATCTGAAAAGAAAGTTGTACGTCATAACATTCGAAGTACACTGATTTACACTACTAATGTGCTATCAATTACTGAGTTTCAATTCAGCAATGTTACAGTTGACAATTACCCATAACATAAAGCAAATGTTGAACACTATTAAGAGAAGCATTCCTTAAAACAGTGGTTTTCAAACTTTTCACACTTGGGGACCAGCGAAAATAGGAGAATTATTTCAGGAACCGCTAAGGCAGAAACATAAACCATTATTTATAAGGAACAAATTAAAACAATCACTGTTTGAGCATTGTATGCTAACATAGTAAGCTCACCAGCTAAGCAAGATATATGTACATAGTGTGACCATATAAATTGAGTATACTAAGTGATAAATGATGATAAATCATTGCCGGGATATGAAGTCTGAAACTTCAGTCCTTTTATGAGGAATAGACCAAAAATATGGGGCAAAAATCTGGACAGCTGAGAGGTATGCTACCTAGCTACCTCTTATACACACACACACACACACACACACACACACACACACACACACACACACACACACACACACTAACATATAAACGCACACACACGCACCATACCTGTCAACCTCTTAGCACAAAAAATCTGGGCAAAGCCAAAATGGTGGGACAAAGCCGCAAAAATAGGGACAAACTTTAAATATTGTTCTCACAAACTTAAAAAGCTGCAAGAATAAAAGACATTTTGTTACTGTGAATTTTCTGAAGTATATGAAATCTGAGACTAAAATACCTGTCATTATTCAGTGAATTCTGTCCTCATGGATTTGCCACAATAAACCCAAAAAAACATAAAATTTATGAGGAACAGACTAAAAATATGAGGCAAAAATCTGGACATTCTGTGAAAATCTGGACAGTTGAGAGACACCTCCCTCCCTCTGTTTACACACACACACATACCTCTACAACTCTTAGCTCGAAAAATCTGGGCAAAGTATAAAATAATGGTGGGACAAAGGCCCAAAAATATGGACAGATTTTAAATATTGCTCTTATAAACTTAGAAACTTGATAGAATAACAGGATTTGTATTAGCATGTATTTTCTAAAGGCTATTAAGTCTGAAACTCAAATGTATGTCATTATTTAATGAATTCATTCCTCAGTAATTTGCTAGAAAACCACAAATTTTATGAGGAACAGGCCAAACATATGAGGCAAAAATCTGGACATTCTGTGAAAATCCGGACAGGTGAGAGCTATGAACACACATACATCCCTACCTACTTACTTCTTACACATACACACACACACACACACACACACACACACACACACACACACACACACACACACACACACACACACACACATACGTACCTCTCACTTGTCCATTTGTAGTCTGCATTTCAAATGTATTCTGGCATTCAAAGTTTGCACACGAGGAAGAGAAGACTTAAACAGCTAGTCACACAGATGCAACAAGCGTTGTGCGACCAGATGCAAAGGGCATTCAAAAACTTTTTTTAATTAAAAAATAAGTCTCCCATTTCACGCACTGACAGGAAATTTCTGCCAGACTGGAGCTGGTCTGCAGGCCAGCAGTTGAAAAATACTGCCTTAAAAAATAAAAAAGATTACAGAAGTATCCTGCCATCTGCACTAGCTGTCTTTCCACTTCACCCTTAGCTCTGCACAACTGATGATTGCTATTTCTGTGGACACAACTTGTTTTGCATGACCAAATGAAATAATCTGATGTTCAGTACTTTAAGGGAGAACAGTAAATCATTTCAAATATTTAATAGTTAAAACCCAGGAAACACTGCATAATACAAAAAAACATGTAGTACATTTTAAATTTAAGTCCAAGGTATGCACGCATGTTAAATTTAAGTCAAATATTAAAATAGAAGATTCAGCAAGTGTATACTTAACTATACCACCAATAGCATAATTTATTGTGCAAAACAGTTAAAAATGTAATTATTCATTATATGATGCCTTATAACATCACTGTACAGGTGTTAGTGAGAACACATGCATTATTTGTATACACAATAATATAAGTACCTGTTCTGATATATATAAAAAAAGTATTTAAAGATAAGAGGGAATGTCTGATAAACAGTGACAGTAAACCATGCACCACACAGCATAGCCCCACATATCACTGCATGCATAAATTATACTCTATGAATTTATACAAGAAAGGGAAAAGTAATCTGAATGGCATTGCCCATATTTCCGGGCTAGATTCCATCTCTTTACCTGCCCAGCTATATGCTATGCACAGGGCCCCTTACTACTGTTACTGCCGACTGGTCAACATTAGTCATAGTAGTACTGGAACTAGGAGCTGTAGTGACAGCATAGGTCACTTCACCACCAGAATGGCACAGACCATGTTGTGCAGAATGCAATATGCAGTAAACATCTTGCATGCAGTAGATGGGTCATAATGAAGGGCACCCCCCCCCCCCCAGCCTCACCCAGGCATCTGAATCTGCTTTTCAACATGCCAAATACTATCCTGATGATAACATAGGTCTGTAACAGGGCTGTATTAAAATTGTCTTCCATAGTTTCTCATGGATTTCTCACTCGTGTTATGTGTCATGGCTCTAATGGATATCCAGCATCACATGGAAAAAAAAAGAAAAGATTTTTAACACTTACCAACACGATGACCACTGGGCATTCTACCATGCAGGAAGAGGTAGTATATTGGACTAGTGTGCTATATATGGGAATCATGTACACTGCCAGGGGGCAGGCACATTCATGATGCATCCTCATACATCATATACTACCTGGCAGGTGATGGAATGGAGGCCCTTCATACTGTGGTACGGCTCACCTTGTGGACCATATGGTGCCCTAATTGCAACATGGGTACTATTTATCATATCGACCATCTCAGGGAAAAGTGCCAGTTGATAAAAGGCACATATAGTCTGGGCTCAGTCCTGAGATGACACCAGGAAATAGATGCAATTATCCATACATGAAAAGAGTACATCCAAGAACTGTTGAACTATCCTGAAGCAGAAGCCTGTGCGATACTCAACATGTCCGCAGTCCATCTCTGGAAGATGTCCATGGAAAGTATAGCGAGGTCTATATATACCGTAGTATCCACAAGGCTAGGAATGTCACACATTCCCCCAGTATCCATGCGAGGACAATACATGCTTACTAAGATCCTTAGAATATCCCCATTCACTCTAAATCTGTAAAGTATCTCCTGATTATCGAAATTATGATGAGTTATTCTCTGTCTATATCTCTTTTGTCTTAGCTGGTGAGCACCGCTGCATGGATGCAGTTTTGGCTCAGCCAAGACAAAAATCTCACACTGGGAAATAGCAATATTAGCAGCAAGGGAAAGCATCTTCATACAAAAGGTGTGATTTTGCCTTTTATAACGAATCTATGCACAGTGCAGAAACATGTCAAAATATGGCTATGAATCACAAACAGGTGGTAAATGTACTTATTAGCATCTGCTGATTTACATAATTTCTCACATTTCATTTTCATTTGCTTAAGTTCATTCATGGCCATTGCGCATTAGTATACTGACTTTACATGTTTAAGTAACAACTATGAATATCATCTTTAATGTATGAGCATGCATGCATATTTATATGATGTGTATGCATATATGTATATAGGAGCAGGAAGTTATATTGTCAGTATTACATGCAGAATAAAAAGAATTAGGAAACCAACTAGACAACATCTATAATTAAGCTCACATTCTAGGTAATGTTAGAAAATCCTACTTAGAGGTCAGAGGTGGTAAAAGCTGGTGGCTCAGTTGTTTTCAGATTGTTTCTAGAGTTTCAGCAGAGTAGCCTTTGTATGCATCTATGTATTTTTCCTGTTCTATGGTGTTTCTATTTCTTTGTTGACATCAGTAACAGACCAGTACAACTACAATTGACATTCATAACAGTAGTTGTTAGCTATCAGAGTTGTTCTTATCATTCAGCATGTCCTTGATATATTATATATTATATATTTTGCTTCAAAAATAAAAAAGAACTTGAAATATCAGTCTGGGCTTCTTACTCTGTAGCTGCTCTGTTAAAGTTGTTTTTTTTAGATGGCAGATCCTTCCTAGGGGAAGTGTACATAGATACATGCCTATAAAGGAATCATAAATCATTTAAATGATAAATCAGACAGATACTGTAAATACACTACCCACAGGCATATAGTTGTTTTTATATTACAGAAAGGTATGATTTGTTCAATAATTTACAGCTTGACAGGGATTCTAAAATCTATACCCAGATGAGCACATTGAATTTGTTTGCCTGCCTCCACAAAGTGCTGATATTTGAATGGTTTCTGCACAAAACATATACTCTTCAAACAGCTACTAGCATTATGAATTTTCTTTCTTGTACCACATCTATAATATACCCAAGAAAAGCTGATGCATTATTTTTGGTTGTAAGTGAAAACTCCTTATTAAATGAGCTACTTTAGGTTTTCCATGAAGTCAGCAATCTGCTTGTAAGAACAGAAAATGAAAGTACAGAGAACAAGCCCGTTTTCTTTTTTAAAATATGAGCATTTTGTTAAACAGGAGCTGCATTGTTACTTAATCAGTTCAACAGGGCATAGCACATTCATGCTCTTTCTACCATAAACACATAACCATCCAATTATCCAAATCCAACCGCCCATGCCTGACCATAATGAGTTCTCCAAAAACACACACTGTTCATGCAGACTAGATACAATGCTGGCAGAGAACAAAGGCATCTCAGAACCCTCCAGTGTAACTGTTCCTTTGTGCGTTGTTTCTTTCTTATCACATACTCAGGGGAATTATTAGAAGGGGTGATAGATAGCAAGGCTGGACATTGTGTTCTTTATCCTGTTGCCAAGGAAATTAGGTGACAGTTCAAAGCAGCATGTCAGATATGAATACAGCAAAGGGAAGGCTTATTTCTTCATCTCTTATTAGTCTTAGCATGTAACTACCTGAAATTAGCATACATGTTTTGTATACTACTTTAAACACACCCATACCCTCCATCCAGTATTTACACATATTGCTTCCTAAGATATTAGTGTCAAGTCATTTTTGTCGCTACGTTTTATCTTAATTTCTTTTAGTAAGACTAAGACCTTCACAGGCAGCTGCTGCAGTCAGATAATAGAAATCACAGTGTCTTTGTTTCATCTTGTTGTTACTTTATTGCTGTTCAGATTCTCTGCAACCTTTCTGACTCATTTTAATGTCAAAATGACAAAAACTCTTAGTATTTGTGGGCTGTACACAAAAATAAATGATTTGTAAATGTCAAATCATCCCTTTTCTGAAATGATTACTCCAAATGTATTACCAGTCACTATCTAGGTAGCTATACTATACGATCAAAGCCCAAGGAAAAAGAAATTGCCCCCACCAATTTCATTTTTTTTCAGCTTGATGATTTGTTTCTCTTTTTTGTTAAATAATTAAAGTATTTGCTCCTCATAGGGTGGACTGCTTTTTGACCATGCATCGTACGGATTTTTTTCCTGAAAATTAATAAATGTATTTAATGCCTGCTTACATGAGTGATCCTAAAAAACATCTAACACATAGTATATTAAAGAAGTATTCAACATTAAAGTGTCATTTGCTGCAAATGGAGCATACTTTGGTGAATATTACAGCTAGGGCAGGTATAAGCTGCAGACAGGAATAGCAAAACCTCGGTGTGCTATCATGAAAAAGAAAATTCTGAGTATTTCTTGGCATATTGAAGCATGCCTTTCGGATGTATTTGTAACAGTCACATTCAAGCATTCCAAGAATTTTCCTATCTGACAAGCTATTTTAGAGAGCTGCTTTCTTGCGTTGCCTGGCCCATTTATGATGGATGGTACTAGATATTCACAAATGAGGGAGAATTCATGGACTTCAGGGTAGGAGTGCATTGGGATACAATCATCTGTCATGGCATTTTCAGGCAATAAAATTGGGCTTCCACTCATGACAGAGATATACTGGATCTGATATACCTATAAAGCAGCTATCCTAAGCGTTGATATAGCTCAGTTTATTTGCTTTGAGAACATCACACATATGTGGCAGTGCCTAATATGTTACTATTTCTCCTATTTTAGATGTGTAGAGAGGCACGCAAATTAGATAATATTATAAAACATTGGAATTTGGTTACAGTCAGCAAGATTCATGTTTTAAGTTTTAGGATAAAGCCGAACATACACGCGCGTGGGCGGACACACACACACACACACACACACACACACACACACACACACACACACACACACACACACACACACACACACACTAAACCTGGAAAATGGCAAAATAAACAAAAAGACAACATTAAACAGCCTAAATGAACGAAAGCATGAAGCATTCTAAAGTTACTTCATTTCAAGGATGGAGACCTCATTTCATTTTTGCACATCTGCTATATTGTTGTGTTTGACTGAGAGGCTCCATGCCTGAAAAAGTTTAACCCTCAGACTACTAAATTTAAGCACACTCTGCATGATGGTTTCCCTTATCATGATTCATGTCTAATTAATACAACACATTCTGCATTCCATACATTACAAACCAAAAACAACTATGTCAAATTCAGCCAGAAATTATCAACGAGTACACCTTGCCCCATTACTGTTAGTGCACACCTGTCATTCTTTTTATTACATTAAGAAAAACATGCTACAACTCTGTAGCATGAGCTTATATGTACACTGCCTATAATACCCAGTGATGTGAAACACATATACTATATATTCTTTAAGTAAAACTTACTTCTCAAACTTTCCCTTTTCTTAAAAAATGGACATAGCATGTAAAAGTACATATTAACTCTATATGGACAGTTACACAATGCGTATCACTAATTAGACACCAGATCTCTCAACTGTATCTCATTTAGGTAGCATTCCTATTGTGGGTATCATTATCATGGACCAGGTGGACTATAACCAACGCATGCTCCAACTGGTATATGAGGACTTTTATGTTGAGGCATCCCTGAATGAAATTCATATTTCATATAATATAGTATATTGTTTTTTATATGATATATTAACCCAGGGTCAGCTGTCTGTGGAGCAATATAATTGTTTGTAATACAGCTCCTATGTTGGCCACAATGTTTGGTGTGCCAAAATTACATACAGACTTATAACCCCCCCCCCCTTTGACTCATTGTTGATGGTACTTCCTCAAAGAAGTACTATATAGCAAAATTCATTGATGAACAACTAAAGCATTACTTGGTTCCTGTTAAACATCTTTGTCAGGATTCTTGGGATCTTTTGGTGAAATGTAATGACTTACAACAATTCAGAGAAGGATTTTTTCTGACAATTGATGTAAAAGACTTATTTACCTTCATCTCCCATATTATTGGGATAGAATGGTTTACTGAATAGTTCAGTGACTATGTATATGTTGAACAGGATAAGATAGCTACAATTTCCCATTTACCTTCACAAAAGGGTTTGCATCAAGATTTAAGGATGTAATGGTGCCCCTCTACTCTTCCCTCATCAGACCCATTATTGAGTACAATGCACCAATTGGAATGTACCTGGCTAGACATCTCCAGCAGCTGGAGAGACCACAAAGGTACCTAACCAAGAGGATTACTGGCCTAAAACATATTCAAATAAATACTTGCATTTTACAAGTAACCACCCATACCATGTCAAGAAAGCTGTTATAAAGGGCCAGAATGGTAACTGATATGCTTGACTTCTTAAATGAAGTGCACTTTATAGGTAACATGTTTGTGAACAGGGGTTACCCGGTGCAGATGGTAAATAATATAAAATTTGAGATCATTAAGAAGAGACTATGATGCCAGTACATTCCTTTATTACAAAACCGTCATGCCAGGGTATTTGGTGAAGCTTATGGAGAAGTTTCTTTTTCTATAAATGGTAGTCAAAAAGAAACTACAGGAATACTAGCATCAGACAATAGGGTGACACCTTTTTCACAATGAGAAAGTGGTGTGCAACAAGCAAAAAATACAAAAAATGCATTTATCTCTACATTTATTGCCTATAGTAAAAATATAATGGATATTATTAATAAAAATTGGGCATTTATTTATTTTTTTATTTTTATTTTACATTTGTTTACCGGGCTGGTCCAGCTGGATATATGTCCATTTTCAGCAGAGGCCCGGGGAGAAAAGCTCTAGATACAGACATTAATATCAGACTTTACAAATTTAGTTAATTGAGAAAAAAATATAATAGTATTAGCATTAGCATGTTCTTACAGAAGCAACAATTAGAAATTAATTACAGACTAAGGGTATACAAATTACACATGAGAATAGAAAAGATTTAGTGTAAGATTTGTTTGAAGGAGAATAGAGAGTACTAGTAGGACATTGAAAGCTAGTCAGGGTTAGTACAGGGGCAGAGCCAGTGAGTTTTGAGGTGAGTTCTGAGTTGGGATTTGAAACAGGGAAAAGAAGAGATATCAGTGAGGTTGTCAGGAAGAGAGTTCCAGGCTTTGCCTATTGTGTTTGAGAACAAGGATTTGCCTGCCAAATTGTTGGATTTGCAAGTTGATATAAGAAGTTTGTTAGAAGAAAGTAGGCTTTTAAGGTTGCAGTAAGTAGTGATAAGGGAGGTGAGTATAGGGGTGTTAGTGGGTTTGTAGAGGATTTTATGGGCTAAGGAGAGCTGGTGATATAAGATCAGATTTTGCAGCTCAAGCCATCCTAATTGCTTTAAGTTTATGCAGTGGTGGGTTCTAAAAGTAGAGCCAGAGGCAAATCTGACAATACTGTTATAGGCAACAGCCAGTTTGCAGAGGTTAGATTTGGATAGGGATGTGTAAATAGGGGAGGCATAAAGGAGGGAAGAAATCAGATGGGTATGGGCAATGGAAGTTCTGGTAAGTGGAGTAAGGAATGTTTTAATTCTATACAGGGAGCCTAATTTTCTGTTAACTAATTTTATGGTGTTGTTGATGTGATAGTCAAAGCATTGGTTATTGTCTATCTCTACTCCAAGGAGCCTGGTAGTGGGGTCAGGTGATATGTTAGTGCCATTACTAGACAAGACAGAGAAGTTGAGAGTGGAGGATTTTCGGGTGGGGGAGAACAGTAACAGTTTGGTTTTCTTGGGGTTTAGGATTAAGCATCGTTTTAGGAACTAGGTTTCAACAGTTTGGAAAGTCTGTTGGGTGATAGAGTGCAGTTCGGAAGGGGAAGAAGCAGGACAAATCAAAGTAGAATCATCAGCATATTGTATACAGGTTGCAGAGGAAATACTGGTATGAAGATCATTAATAAAAATAGAAAACAGAAGGGGGCCAAGTATAGAACCTTGTGGTACTCCGAGGGTGATGGGCAGGTAGTTGGATAAGTTACTGTGCCAGAGCACTGCCTGTTGTCTGTTATGAAGATAGGAGTGGAACCACATAATAGCTCTTGAGTCTAGTGAGAATGTTTTAAGTAAATTTAAGAGTATCTGGTGATTGACCATATCGAAGGCTTTGGATAGGTCAATAAAGAGAGCAGAGGTAAGGATATTATTATTTCGATTTTTGTTGATACAGTCAGTAAAGGAAAGGAGGGCTGAAGTAGTGCTGTGGAAAGGTCAGAAGCCATGTTGACAGTCAGCAAGTAGGTTGTTATTCAACAGGTGATTAAGAAGTTGTTTTTCTGTGCATTTTTCCATGATTTTAGCCAGGGGGTAGAGTAGGGCTATGGGTCGGTAGTTTGAGAGTTCTGTTGAATTTCCACCTTTATGCAGGGGAATGATATGTGAAATTTTCCAGACAGAAGGAATATAGCCTTCAACAATGGTTCTGTTAGAATTGAAATGGGATAGGCCAGTGGTTTGGCTGCAGTTTTTAGACACTGAGCAGGCAGAAGGTCAGCAGATGGAGAGGAGGCTTTAAGTTTGTGGAGAAGAGTATAGATAAGTGATGTAGGTACTGGTTGCAGTTGAAATGTGGGAATAGAAGTGTTAGGGGAGGTGGACTGAGAGGTGATATCGGGGATAATTGATTAGCAAGAGACTGGACAGTTTCAGTAAAGAATGTATTGAAGGCATCAGCGGTTTGTACTTTTGTGGATTATGTTGGTTAGTTTGTTGTAAATGGCAGTAGTAGTTTATTTTATTTAGAAGTACTGCTTTTTTGGTGGAGTTTCTGATTTCTCTAAAGTTTAGTTGGTCGGTGGGATCTTTAGTCCTACGGTACATGGTCCAGTGTTTGTTTTTCAGGATAATTTTATGCCGTGTATCTTTTGAGAGCCAAGGGGCAGGTTTTGAGCTTATTCTAATAGATCTTAAGGGAGCATGA
Organism: Protopterus annectens; assembly: GCF_019279795.1. Classification (NCBI taxonomy): domain Eukaryota; kingdom Metazoa; phylum Chordata; order Ceratodontiformes; family Protopteridae; genus Protopterus; species Protopterus annectens. Next base: position 168,771,546 of record NC_056735.1, on the reverse strand, counting down.
GAGTCTAGAATAGAAAGGAACTTGGAGTTGAAGTAAGCTACAGCATCATCAAGAGGCAGTAGTTTAAGAGGGGGCCAGTTGCAAGCATTGAGTTCTGCTAGGAAGCTATCAGGGTTAAAGTTTTTATTTGTTCTGACCATTTTGTATTTAGTTAGGTTAGGGGTAGCAGTTTTATGTCTGATTAGGTAAGTAAGAGCATGGTCACTTAAATCATCTGGTAGTATACCTACTGTATAAGTATGTTGGTGACTATTTATCAGAATCCAATCCAATACGCTTTCTTTGTTGTTAGATTTGTTAGTTCTAGTTGGGTCCTGAATGGTTTGAGAAAAACCATGAAGATTTAGGAGGGAGGGGGGGTGTAGAGTGGGGCAGGTTTTACAGTCTATGTTGATATCACCCAGGACTATGGTTTCTTGTGGGAATTGAATAGCGAGCCAGCTAAGGAACTCTTCTAGTGTACTAATGTTATTTCCAGGGGGAAGGTAGGTGCAGATTATATAGATGGATTTGTGGGAATTAAGCTGGAGTTTAGAGATAAGGATTTCGGCATTACTTACATAGGAACATTTTTCATGGATGACAATAATTTGCAATCCTGTTTTGTTAGGAATTGCTATTCCACCATCCTTTTTGGCTTTGCAATCTAGTCTGAAGATAGTATAGCCGGGTGGGGGGGGGTAATCTCCCTGTTTTGGGTTGTTGGTTTGAGCCAGGTTTCAGACAGACAAAGGATGTCAAATGAGTGTATGTCTAGCAGTGCATGGAGGTGGGCAATTTTATTATTAATACTATGGATGTTAAGTTTAGCTATAGAGAGGGAGTTTGGGGGTTTGGAGGATAAGTTTGAGTATGAGGGTGGAGAACAGAGGGGGTTTATAGTAGCATTGTTATTTGGGCCAGGGTTGGGATGAATGTCACCTGTTAGAAGGGAGAGAAGTAATCTTATTTTTAGGTTAAAGGGTTTGGTGAAGATGTGTAAAGATTTTCTGTATATGTGATTAGTGTAAGAAATGTGGAATTTCCTATGAAATTTTGCAAGAAGGTAGTTGGGAGAAGAAATAATGTTTGAGAATGGATGGAATGTGTTTTTGGAAGGTGAGTTAGTATTCTGAGTGAAAATGTATGGTTCTTTGAGTCTAATTTGTTCATATGAGGTTAGAAGGTAGAGTAGCATAAGGTAAAGAAAAAGTAAAAAAAAAGGAGAATATGTTTTAAATAATTTGAGGTTAGAGGTGGAGGCATAGTGATAGGATTGTGTATGGAAGAAAAACTGGGAAGTAGAAGTGTAAAAGTAGATAGGAAAAGTAGAAAGAATTAGTGTGTGATTTAAAGATATAGGTGGATGGGTAGTGGTTGAGCTAGAGGGGAGGTGGTAGATTGTGATTGGTGAGATAAAAAGGGGGAGTGGTTAGGGAGGCATAAGGTTAGGACCACTGGGGGTGGTTGGGAATTGGGGGTAGGGTAGGGGAGCAGAGTGAGCCTGCAGGGCGAACAGAGCGGGTTAGAGCAAGTAAAGGATGAGAATCATAGAGACAATCAGCAGAAAAAGATAGAAGAGGAACTCTAGGAATTCCTGGTGAGTGGGGAAACTACTACAATAGTTAGATTACAAGGGATAGTGGTGAGGGGAAAGTGGAATGTAGCTAATAGAGGGGTAAGTACTAGACAGTCAGATACAGATAGGAGGGGAAAAGGGGAAATGAAATTAAACAGTAGTGAGGGTTTTGATACTGGAGAGGGGAATAAGGGATATAACACAAGCAAGTGAAGGGTGTCACCTAGAGGCCAGAAGGTAGATTTAAGTGAGTTGGTAGGCTAGAGAAGGGCAAGTAAGAGATAACTCAGTTCTTAGTTACAAAGGAAGAGAGGAGTTCAGTGGCAGCTGGTGACTTCAAATTAAAGGGGGGCTGCAGGAGACAGCTGAATGGGTGGGGCCAATTGGAAGGGGTGTGACCAACTAGAAAGGGGTGGAGCTATGCTCAAAACCACAACAACTGGAACTTTAATTAAATACGCTGCCCTGGGTGCCAAACCATCATTACGAGAGTCCAATCAAGACAAAATGAAGTGTAGAAGAAAAAATATTTCAATGCATTGGCTACATGACAACTTACTTAATATCTAGATGGAAACACAAAGGTTGTGAGGCATGAAAAAATAAATTGCTTTTTAAATACATTACTGGAATGCCAGTCAAAATCATGTATAAAAAAAACAAGCAGCACTCAACTCAAACCACTTCTCCTTGCACTGCAGTTCTAATTATAATTTATATACAGCTTTATAAAATTACCAAGTAACATGCTGAAAGTAGCAATCTCTGTGATACCCCCACTTGTAAAAATGTTTCTTATCCAAAAAAGACCTGCTGCCTAACAACTATCTACTTGTTTCATGGAGAACACGTGATCAAAGTAAAAAATGAACAGCGAACAAGAAACAAGCTCAAGATAAATTGCTTAAAGGATTACTGCACAAGTTATGGACCACACATGATAGATTGGCATTCTGTTTAGTTTATGGATAAAGCCTGCAAAGATAACTGCAAGTCTCCAACAAATGAAATGAGCTTCTGAAAATACTGTAACCCTGTCCTTTATTACAAATACTGTCATATGCATTTCAATACCTAAGGCTTATACGTTATCTAGTTATGTAAATATTCTCTGCATGGCAACAATGAAAAGGCTTTCAATGTTGGTAATTCTTTAACAGTATGCTTATTAAAGCTTACTTGCATCTTACAATCTCTGACAAGCTTACCTGATGGTCATTAAAGTATTGCTACTTTAATACAGAGCAACAGGGCACTGCAACAGCATGCATTTTCTGAATAATAAGAAGCATAAATCAACAGTATAAAAATATGACAGAAAACCAGAACATTCTGCAAAATCAAGGATAGATGAAAAGCCACGGTCATACTTGTGGTCTACCTTGTATGGGGGAATACTCTGCACACTTACACTGCATAACTGCTCCTTGCCTTGCTTGGACACATCCAGAGCCACTATAATGGGGAGTGGTGTGCAACAAGTAGGTCACAGTCTGAAATGTCTCTGGCTGATGGTGATGGCTCTGACACTCATACCTCTCAACCTCAGAGCAAGAAATCTGGACAAAGCCATACATAGAAGTGGGACACAGGCCCAAAAATAAAGACAATTTTTAAATATTGCTCTTATAAACTTAGAAAGATAATAGAATAGTAGTAGGTCTTACATTAGTATGAATTTTTGAAGGGTATGAAATCTGAAACTCAAATGTCTGCCATTATTTTCTAACTTCAATCTTTAATGATTTTCTACTAATTTGCCAGAAAACCACAATTCTATGAAAAACAGACCAAATATGTTATGCAAAAATATAAAATTGTCACAGAATACAGCTGGGAGTACTGTTAACTTGAGCAGCTGACATAATAAGAGCATCTACATGCATTTCTGAAATAAAAGTAATCTATAACTCTGATCATTACAGTTATTTATAATTGTAAACCCTCCACATTTTCTTCCAAAATTGCCATTTTGCAGAGGGATTATTAGGGGGAGAGCAACATTTTGAGCCAAAACTGGAGACAGTTGAGAGGTTTGGATATTCCTAATTCTATAAAGCGATTTATTTGCATGCACCTCTTAACCTCTTAATGCAGGAAATCTGGATAAGACCAAATATATTGGGGGAACATACAAACAGTACTAAAAAGACAGTTGACAGAATAACAGGTCTTGCTTTAACATGCATTTTTCTGAAGGTTATGACATCTGAAACACAATGTCTGTCATTATTTAGTGACTTCATTCCTAAATAATTTGGCAGAAAACCACAAATTTTATGAGGAACAAACCAAAAATAAGAAGCAAAAATCTATTCATTCTGCAAAATTCTGGACAGTTGAGAGGTATAGTTCAGCTGGGGCTGTCTGAGTTTGCTGCCCTCCCCCCCCATCACAAAATCATGGTCGAGTGGAGCGTCCCCCCTGCAGCCATTCCAATGTCCCATTCCTTGATTATTTCGCCCCATTTGCCATAAACACTGTAATGTGCATACTGCTTTACTTCTGCGATGATATGGATTTAATTTGAAAGTTTTAGTTTATATTTTACAGCATAAACCCTAATAGATATTTGCTAAACAAAGCAATGCAGTCTTACAATAAAAATAGACAACATTAAAACTTCTCTGCCCTTGAAACTCACATTCATTGAAACAGCATTGAAACCCACATTCAAAGAAAATACATTTTGCCAGTTACAGATAAAGATTCATTTTGGGCTGTTTTCAAATCATAGGCCCCTTGAACATGAAACATACACATGCTCTTTGATACACCTTCCTGACTGTATTAAATTATATTCCTTGTACAATACAATACAGTACAGTTGTTAGAGGGCATTTTAAATTTGGGTTCAGGCGCCTAGGCAGCGAGACTTTTCCCTGCGATACATTTTGGCTGGGGACACATGGCTGAAGTGACATTCAGCTGCAGAGAAATATGGCTGTTTGTTTTCCCCCTGTGCATTTGGTTATTGAAGTTGTAGGTACGACAACACATTCTTCTCTTTGCCCACAGGGAATTTGCAAACAGCCATATTTCTCTGCAGCTGAATGTCATTTCAGCCATTTGTCCCCAGTCAAATGTACCACAGGGGAAATGTCTCGCTGCCTAGGCGCCTGAACCCACTCAAACGTCTACAGTCCACCAGTATCAGTAAATATGCATGATCTCTGAAGAAGTAAAAATCATCTAAATAATTCCACATTAAAGAAATATGTTAACTAATGAAGAGGTTACTGCTAGCAAACAACTTTATATGTCATTGTTTCATCTACAAATAAAGTGCCTATTGCCCTTTAGGAATAAATAGCCTATTTTGCATTAAAAAATGATAATGCTAGTAATATCACAATAGGGAATGGATGGCAAACTGATAACAGGTTCATAATTTAGTTACTAGGTATCTTCACCCAAAAAAACTGCAGCATCCATCCCCTTTACAACAGAGTACAGTATCAGCAATGGATCTACCTACTGTGGGAGTAGAACCCACAGCCTTCTGTATCAAAAGCAAGTATACTACCTGTTGTGCTATTTACAATGTAAGCAGACTCAGCGTAAGCAGCACTAAACTTTTGTTCCCCTGCAGCTCTCAGCTCCTTGTAAAATCTACTTGACACTCAGCTGTATCTCTGAACTTTGCAGCACAAGAAATCTGGAAAAAGCCAAAATTTATTTGTGGGGGGGGGACAAAAGCCCAAAAACCAGGGACACATTTTAAACATTGCTTGTATAATGTTGGAAAGTTGCTAGAATAAAATGCTGTGTTACCACCATATATTTCACTGCCAAGTATTGAACCCAGAACCCTGTGCAAACCAGCCAGAGCAACACACCACTATGCCAAATCATCTACTTTTATGAACGGAAGAAAGACTGAAACTTAAATGGCTACCAATTTAATGATTTCAGTTCTCACCATAGCTGTCAACATCTTAGCCCAAAACATCTGAACAAAGCCAATAATGGGAGAATACAGCCCCCAAACATATTCAGTGAGTTCAGTTATCACCATAGCTCTCACCCTTGGCACAAAAAACCTGGCTGAAGCCAATAATGGGGTAATGCAGTCCAAAAAATAGGGACAAATATCCAATGAGGACACCAGAGCAAACCCACACAAACACAGGGAGGACATGCAGACTCCACACAGAAGGCACCCCAACCAAGAATCAAACCAGACAACCCGTAGCTGTCAGGCAACACTGCACCACTGGCTGTGTTAAGTAAAGTAACAAAAATACAGAAACCACAGATTTTATGAGGAACAGAACAAATATGAGGCAAAAATCTGTAAATGTTTTACAAATGGTGGTGGGTAGGGAATTCAGGCACTTGTCACTTGGGCCCAAGGTACATGGTTCAAGCCTTATTCTCTACCCACCACCATGAAGCAACTGGGGCATTTTACACACACACCCATCCACCAGATTCTCTGTCCTCCATAAACACCCAACCTGTCTCTGTACTCAGCTACGCTCTCCGCAGCGATCACCTGTCCTCAGACTAGCTCCTCCATAGCGATCCTGCAGCCCGATTGGTCCTCCATAATGGCCCGTGCATGCTGTTGGGTCTCCCGCGAGATTTGAGGAGGCTGGAGCCTCCTGCTGTTGGTCCAGCCTGTGGGCGATGCAGTCAGGTGACCTTCCGGTTTGTGCGATCATCACTGCACAGACCTCTGGGATGGAAGGGCGGAGTTTCCTGCCTTCCCTATCTGGACTGCCTAACAGAGCAGTCTGGAGCTTGGAATGCCTGAGCATGCGTGCTTGGAGTTCTGGTCTGTCTAACACAGCAGTCAGGAACTAAGCACGCATGCACGGAGTCTGATAAATTTTATTTTAATATGTTCTACGGTGGGGGGAAGAATGGGGAATTTATTTTATCCATTTTACAAGTGGGGGACCCATTTTACAGGTGGAGGGGCTGCAGTCCCACAATCCTATAGCACGAGTCACCCCTGGAGGAGTTGCTACATAGGGGAGAGCAGGGTCTGGGCTGCTGGGTTCCTGGTTCAGGATTAAGTCTTATACAGACACTAGAGAATTCAAACTAATATGAGAACAGTACAGTAAACAGTTTGGTTGTGGGGTCAAAACGTACTTCCTTGAATCCTTTGGCAGGAGGGACTTTGAGTTTAGGATGAAAGTATCCTAGGGATGCAGTTGAGATAGCAGGATTAATTAGATGGGGTCCTTATTGACCAGGCAGGTAGGTTCTCAGTCGTAATGCAGGAAGAGTTTGAAAGCTAAGTAGATTAGAGAAAGAAAAGTAACAATTAAGTGTAATGCCAGCAGTGTATCAGTATAGCGCTAATACAGTTAAGGTAGCAACACAGAAAATACCATGGTGAAAAGCACTTTTAACATATACAGTTACTAAACAGATAAATTTGTACTCAGGAATACTACAGAAGCTAAGTCCAAAACGACGCATACGCTTACTAAAATGATAACATGTACTTAGGAATACTACAGTTGCTATGTCTAAAAAATATACAGGTTCAGGTTATATGTTAGATACATCTACACAGTTCTAGACAGAGATGCAGACTGATTTGCTAAGCAGTGACAGGTATAGGAAATAATCAAAACATTGCTAAGCATTGCAAATAGCCATTTAAATACAGATCATGCAGGGCAGTTCAAAGGACTGCTAGTAGGATGCAGGTATATCTAGGATAATGCAGTAATGACAGAAAGCAGTGAAATACCAGAGAGTCCTAGAAAAATATAGGCCTTAAGCCAACCCATAAAGTAGCCAACGCGCCCAATAGATTGGATTGTAATGGGGAAGGCAAGATACAGTTGAACCCTAAGGATCAGGTGTAGTTTAATCCTCCATTTCTGAGAATGTTACAGTATCAATACAGAGCAGCCTATATTCCAGTCGCATAGGTACTGATAATGTAGTTATGAGGATAATGGCCGTAAAAATTAGAGCAGAGTCTTTCCACAGTATCAATTAACGGAGAGTATTCCGCTTATTCACGCTAAGCGAGGATCTAGCTTAGTTCTCATGATGCCACTCTAGTAAATTAAAAAGTGTAGGCACAGCCATGTTATAATGGTTCGTTACAGAGTAGCAGGAGAAAAATTGCTCTTCAGCAAGGGGAAGAGTAATTAAGGTAATGGTTGACCAAATTACATGAGCACTACTGGTTGTACTGCGCTCTAACAAGCAGTCCAGCTGACCATAAACCTTCCGACAGCTAGGTACAGCAATTACTTCCAATGTGGGACTATTATAACATAATTAAAATATGGGAATAATATAAAAAGGTACCAGCCTCAATGTCAAACGAGCACTGCATTAAATAGTGTGCGCTCGCATAAGCGCTGTTTCAGATAGGATAAAAACAACCAAGAACAGCTATACCAGTATTAAATTAGAGCTAAGACACATACAGGGTCCAACGTGGATAGTAAAAGGTAAATAATGGTGAGGCGCAGTCAGTTTATTAGAACAGATAAACAGCTAATGGGAAAAATTGGTAATTTTCCTGATTTTGTATTTAGATGGGATAGCAACCTTAAAGACTGGTGTGATAGTTTATCCCTTTTACATATGCAATCAGTGTAGAAAATGAAAGTGTGGAATGTGTTCACAGTGCAAGTTTATTTTGGAATGTAACCAGGTGCACTTGAGTTCTAAGTGTATTATAGTTTCTGGTCGCATTTCTTGCCAAACAACAGGAGCGGTTTATGCTGCAAAATGCAGCTCTTGTCCTGCGTATTATGTGTGAAAGACTGAGCAAAAATTTAAACAATGGGTATATGAACACATTTATGATATGCATAAACATAAAGAGACCAGTGCTTTAGTAAAACACTTAAAGGAATTCCCAAATCATAGCTTTAAATTTGTCATACTGGAACAGTTGCAAAAACCCCCCAGGAGGGGACCATGGGGTATTTTTTAGAACATAGACAGTTGTGGTGGATTTTACACTTGAATGCATCTACTTATCCAGGGTTAAATGATGTAGTGTCTATTTCTTGTAAGTTAAAATTAAAAACCTTTGATAGATAGTTATATATAAACTATATAAATGATTTAAAAAATGCATTCTTAAAAGTATTTTATTTAAATATGTTGCTGCTTTAAAATGCTATGCCTTTAAGACTTAAGTGGTTGGGTTGGGCTATAAAAGAGTTTGTCACATGATTGTTTGAATGTCTGAAGAAGGCTGGTATTTTCTAGCCAAAAGTGCTTATGGAATAAAGTTTTAAAGGTGCTTCAAAAAGTGTGTTTATCGCGAATTCTGCCTTCTGGATTACTACTATTTTCTCAAAATAAACAAAGACCAACATTAAACAGCCTAAATGAATGAAAGCATGAACCATTCTAAAGTTTCTTCATTTCAAGGATGGGCACCTCATTTCATTTTTGCACATCTGCTATATTGTTGTGTTTGACTGAGAGGCTCCATGCCTGAAAATGTTTAACCCCCAAGGTACTAAATTTAAGCACACTCTGCATGATGGTTTCCCTTATCATGATTCATGTTTAATTAATACAACACATTCTGCATTCCATACATTGCAAACTAAAAACAATGTCATATTCAGCCAGACATTATCAACAAGTACACCTTACTCCATTATTGTTAGTGCACACCTGTCATTCTTTTTATACCATTAAGATAAACATGCTACAACTCTGTAACATGAGATTATATGTACACTGCCTATAATACCCAGTGATGTGAAACACATATACTATATATTCTTTAAGTAAAACTTACTTCTCAAACTTTCCCTTTTCGTAAAAAATGTACATTGCATGTAAAAGCACATATTAACTCTATATGAACAGTTACACAATCCCCTGGATTCAAGAAGCTCGGCGCAAGGATGGTTTTAGCCTTGCGCTGAGCGTCCTCACTACAGATGGCGCAGCAGCGCCATATGAATATGTATGAGGGCGCACCGCCGCACCCTCGACGTGCACAGGAAATATGTGTGAGTGTGGGGGGTGTGTACAAGTGCTCTACGGAGGCGTAAACATGCCCCGACACTTGCAAAACCTACTATGCCTATTAGTAGAGCCCGCCCCTAATAGTAAGTCAGTAAATCAGTGTCTGTGGATACCGAAATGATTGCTAAGCATACAAGAGTGTTCACGAACAGTGAAATAAAATCGAAGTAGTAACCACACAAGCACGTAGTGGAAAGTAGAGCCCTGTCCCTAAAACTGTCACAATTAGATTCCCTGTCCCCGTGTCCCTATTATACATTTGAATTGCAGCAATAGCAAAGGTGTAAGCAAAGCGCAGCATGTCTGTGCATCGTCGCCCTCCACCGAGCATAGCTTACACATCATATTCATTCAAATAGAGAAAAACATGCGGAATCAATGTAAGTGTCAATAGTGTAGTGTTTAGAGCATCTGCCTATCAAACAGGCAGTCACAGTTCGAGCCCAACAATAGCACATATCATTTTCTATGTGGAATGAATGTCGTTTTGCCATAAAACCGACATAAGACTATCGCATGAGATATTCAACTTGAATATAATTCAAGCAAAGTGGCACTGTCATAATGAATAAGGTACTATCAAGCAGGTGTAAGCACAAATAAGGGCAGTAAACACATATAAGTACCAATAAGCAAGTCTGAGTGCACTTGCGCAGGTCTAAGCAGTGCCCAGCATAGGAAATGGATATAAGTATATACAGATATATAATCTATATACATATATATATATATATATATATATATAAGTGTATATATATATATATATATATATATATATATATATATATATATGATGAAAGAACAACGTAACAATAAAGCATACAAAAGGAATGAGAAGGGAATCAGCAGCAACCCCAGTATTATATAGCGCCGTCAGCGTATGTCATATCCAGCTGGGCAGGAGTGAGCAAAGCACTGCTACTCACACCACAGGCAGGATATTCCCAGTGGGAGTAACATTGTTGATTCGCTAAGTCTACCTTACACACAGAGGGTAGTCCCTAGTGGGACTACCCAAAAATTGATAGACCATTTGGCCTTCCGACAATTACACAAGCAAGGGCAGGTATTTTCAAGGACTAAATGGTGGGAGAGCCTGAGAATACATGAGTTGGGACAACATATGTGTAGGGCCCCTAACACTCTGGAGAGGGCAATGTGTGGAGGTGTGTCTTGGCTGTGATAACAAGTGGACAATGGATGGTATGCATGTATTTTGAACACGGGTGGGGTGGAGGAACTATAGGTATGAAATTATGGAGCCAGGCGTGCCAGGGTTGGATGGGCTGGTTCTAATTGGACCGCCCCGTGGAGGTCAGCGAGTTCGTTATAGGTATATATGCATACACACATGCAGACATCAATATGTAGAAGTACATTCTCTGTAACACATTCATTCCATTTGCAGACATAAATAACATGAATGTGCCCTTACAAACCTCGACAGTAGATAGAATAATAGGTTGTGCAGAAGAGGGATGGGACGAAACTGCTAAAACACAGAAATGTGTACAATGTCCGAAGTCAGTGCTGTGCTGTAAATAATCAAATGTGAGGACTTCCCCCACACATGGAATCATTCCTGTGATCTGCCTGCTACTGCAACGTCAATTACTAAACTGGTCTATTTGTAAAAGAAATACGCCGAACACGTACATAATTAGGCTCTCATGTGTAAAGTGTGCGTTACCACATAGTCATACATATTAATTTATTTGTAGTGTCATGTTAACGGGAGTAAGGCTGTAATGAAGTATAGAGTCTAATCTTGACATAAACACATGCATATCCCATGTGGGACAACCCAAAAATTGTAAATAGTATTCTTTTAGTTGCCCACGTCACCAATGTTTGTGAACTAAACGTTTGTGAGTTATGAGGTTACATGGAGTGAGTCAACCGATGGGATGGGTCTATAGCAGTAGGGAGTGGCCAGTGTGTAGTGGTGTGGATACACTGCGAATCCAAATGGAGAATGGATGACAGCAGTGTTAGGGAGGCATTGGGGGTGTGTGTTTGAGGAACCAGGAGCCATGGGTATATGGGTATATATGCAAATGAAGCAGCACAACAATAGTGTATTGGTTAGAGCAACCCCCTAATGAACAGACATTCCCGTACCGAATCCCACTGTATCACATACCATTTACCATCGGTAATCCATACATGAACATATTGCGACATCTGTCCGCTATATAACCTGCAAATTATCAATTAAAAGTTAACTGGAGTGAAGTGTCAGTGTCATAATGAATAAGGCACTAGTAAGCAGGTCAAGCATATATAAACACCAGTAAGCATGTGTAAGTGTGTTTGCATGGGGTATGTATTGCTTTACAGACACACACACACACACACACACACACACACACACACACACACACACATATATATATATATATATATATATGTGTGTGTGTGTGTGTGTGTGTGTGTGTGTGTGTGTGTGTGTGTGTGTGTGTGTGTGTGTGTGTGTTATGTTCACAGGCTATGCCAATGGAAGTGAGGAGCCCAAGCAAGAAACATGAAACACATAGCATGACCTTCCACCCCCCCCCCCAGCCGGACACGGGAAACATACGCACAAACAATGTAAAGAGTTCACTGCTCCCCAGACCACAGGCAGGATACAACCAGGGGGGTACACAGTGCATCCGTGAATTCTAATCTTGCAACACAGACTGGAGCATCCCTTGCGGGACACCCCAAAAATTGCCAATACCAAAATAAGTTGATAGACTGGCCATTGTGGCTGGGGTGTATACATACTCGGAATACAAGGGTGGGAAACCCTTATGACCCATGGGCCGAGACAACTGTATGAAATGGGTCCCATGAAGTGGAGAATGGGCAGCGTGTAGCGGTGTGTCCAGGACAGACCAGGACCCAGAGTAAGGATGGGTGCTGTTGAGGAAGTGCGGGTGGGGGAACTATGGGTAGCTACTTTTGGGTCTAGGTGTGCAGGTGTTGGCTGATGTGGGCCTATATGGACAGCCTTAGGGATGTGTTCATTGGGCAGAGGTGTCACCCAATAAGCAGCCACACCCATTACGAGTCCCACTGCAGCAAAGTGTAATTTATATGGCAAGGAACGGAATAACCAGATGTAGACGTATATATGTAGAGGTATGTGTGTTTGTGTATATCTACCCATAGCGACATAGAGATAAGTCTCTCCCTCTCTGTAGTACAAATGTATGCATACAGAGATAGAATACAGATACATCGCCACGTATAAATATATACATATGCAGACACCCATAGACCCATATGTTGAGATATATATATATATATATATATATATATATATATACACATATATATATATATACAGCAAAATATAAATATACATGTATGCATACATATACAGATATATCTGTATATAGTAATGTAAATATATATATATATATATATATATATATATATATATATATATATATGACTGTAAATATACACGTATATAGCTAAGATATGATACAGCAGTTACGAGTAACGTATGTTCACAGGCCTTGCATATGGGGGTGAGGGGTCCAATAAATAAACGTGTAACATGTAGCATCAACCCACCCACCCCCCAGCTAGGCCGATGAGACATACAGACACACAATAAAGGTAAACACACCACTGCTTCCCAGACCACTGGCAGGATACTACCAGTGGGAGAGACCTGCCAGGTCTAATCTTGAAACATAGACATCGATGTTCCTTGTGGGACACCTGAAATTAATGATTGGAGGCAGTCCTGGTAATGACTTATCAAACCCGGCTGTAGATGTACACGAACCAGTAGGTTGTGAAAGCCTGATAACCCATGGGTCGACACAACATATGATATGTGTCCTGACACGGGGAGAGTGGGCAGTGTGTAATGGTGTGTTTATACTCCACCTGCACCCACAGTAAGGATGAGTGCTGTAGAGGAGTGACAGGTGGAAGAACTATGGGTATGCAATTATGGGCCTAGGCATGCAGGTTTTGGCTGACACAGTTATATTAGGACCGCCCCGGGGATGTAAGTAATATTCCGAAATGGGCATAGCTGACTCCCATACCTCTCAACCTCTAAGAGCACATCCACTGGACAGGACATAAACCATTGGGGGAACAAATAGGGACCATACCTCTGAACTGTCCCCGATTTCCAGGGATGTCCCAGATTTCGACTCGGTTTCTAACTCTACCCCCACTTAATCCCTCCTAAAACTAGTGACATTTGGAGGAAAGATGGTGAATTACACGTAATGAATAATGACAACAATTAAGAGTTATAAACATCATTTACCTCAGAAAATGTGTATGAATTCATATGCTCTGAGTCTGTCAATGTGTCAGGTTAATAGCACCAATAATGTAAATGTGTCCCTGATGTTGTTATGCCGTGTCCCTGATTCAGTTTGTATATTTTCCCAATCGTATGAGAAGTCTGATAGGGACAGAAAGCACATATTCCACTGACAACCTTAGAAAGATGATAGAATATTAGGTATGCAGTAGCATGACTCGGCAGAAGGATGTGGGTTCCAAAACCCAATTACTTGTTTGTATTGAAGAGTGTCAGTTCCCATGTATTAGCCAGATGGGTGCAGATTGTAAGAGGAACACACGAATAATATGAATCAAACTCTGGACACGCCGTGGATTCCATACAGTCGAAAGGCATGCTGTTGCCTAATGGGCAGCCATTCCCGATACTGTAGGCATGTAATCTGATGTAATAGGCATCACAAGGTAATATTGTAGTCCTCACTCCCACGCAGGGGAGTGAGTGTCAAATGCAAACACCAAATGCAGTGTATTTGCAAATGCGGGAGCAAGTGGGTGTAAGCCTGTTTGGCCGTCAGTATGCGAGTATTACACTGGTAAAGCAATGTAGAGGCTAACTGAGTGTAAGAAACTGTAACCAGAGGTTAGCATTGCTTAGCACCATGCAAACCCACGCACACCCGCCCACAACTGCATTAATGTGCCTTAATCACACCGTATCCAATGGCCTTGTTCTGCCCAGAAACAAAATAAACGGCCTGTGCAAGGCTCAAAACCAGGACCCTGCACACACAGCTATTGTGATTTACCACTAAGCCATGGCAGATATGCAGACATTGGACCTTATCACAAACATATCATCCAGCACAGTCATTCAACAGTATAGGAAATGTAGTCCATCATGTAGATGTATGTGTGAGTGTTTATGTCCAGCATATAGATACATACATATATACAGATATATCCGGAACATCCCATGTGACAACAAAGCATTACAAAGGAATGAAAAGGGAAACACCAGCAACACCTGTATTATGTAGTGGTGTTGTCCTATGTAATATCAAGACTCCCTGAGGCAGACATGCATCAGTCATACACGCAAACATTTGTACATTGGCCATATACATCACTCTGTGCATGTTATTTACATTAACACAACAGTTCCTGTCCAATCATTATGTGAGAACAGTACTCTTGCAAGGTGCTGCATGCGACAGCATCATCATGATAAAGGTAAATGGGGTAACCATAGAGGGACTGGTAGTGTTGTGTGTACAATGGGATCGTCCACATCACGTGTACCAGGAACATTTAGAAGTCATGTGCATACTAGGATTGTGCGCCTGAGAGACAGGGGTGAGGACAACTGGAGTATGTTGTGATGCATATTAAAAGGGTTACATGTGTCCAGTGGACACATGTGTGAAATGGACAGCTATGTATGGGGCAAATGTTGTTCTAGGAACTGATTGGCCTTTTGTTTCCGTAGGGTGAGAGTGGGATGTGGTGGAAGGAGAGTAGATATGCTCGTGGAGGATAGGTAGGGTAGGATGACAGATAAGACAGCATACAGGGTCTGTATATGACACATGTGGGGGGATACACCTTGGACAGAGAGGGGTGATCGGACTTCACAAGCCCATGAGCCCCCAGATGGAAACAGTGGGACGGAGGTCCCGAGCCATGGGCAGCCACCACTGCACCAAAACAGCTGCAAAGATGGCAGTGCTCCCTGTAAATGTGACACTGCCCTTGAGCTGGTGTATCTGGCCTCAAAACCCCTTATTAAGCCCCCTATGCACCACATCTAGGACTGTAAGACTGGGGACATGCCCCTGTCTGGACCTGCTCCCAGGGGTGACAAGCCCCATCCTCAGTGACGGTACCACCAGAAGGCGGTGCAGAGCCAACAGAGGTGGAGGTCCAAGGCTGGGCCCCAGATGTGCTGGTGCCCAGTGCCATGGCCAGCTGAAGTGGGAAAGGAGGTTCTGCCAGGACCTCCAAATCCATACAGCCTATGGTGTTGCAGTTTAAATACAGATATGGCTTAGTAATAGTCAACAGCATTTAGGATTACTTACAACAGCATGCATAGATATGACCACCAACCCAACACAACAGATGGTATACATTTTCAGAGAGAGCACAACACATGCATATATACTGCATGACATCTGTACAACGTGTAGAAGACTTGTGACTGCAGCTATGAACAGTGGCCCATTATTGGCATGTCACTGAGAACCCCAGACAGTGTCTGTCATACCACTGTTTCATGTGACATATGTCCAGTTAGGGATGCGATGGCAGTAACACATCACTATCACCATGTACTGGCTGCAATCCTCACACTATGCTCCTGCTATTCACAGATGTGTGTTCTGTGAGTAACACAGGAAACAAATGGTTCCACACACTGACCAGTCCACAGATGGCCCTACAGATGGGGGTCCCTCACAAACAGAGCACTGTCTTGTCAGTTTTAAAACATACAGAATAGCCATTACCACACACACCTTGTTAAACAGGCAGTTGTCTTAATGAAGCATAGCTACACTTACATGCTGTAGTCATGTCTGGCACATCACCCTCCTAAATTTAGGCTATTTCCCACTGTGTATGTTGTCTGAGGAACATCCAGATATCATCTGTGATGCCATTTACCAAACACCAGATCCAGGTACCACTCACAGTGACTGTCATGGGCAAACACCAACATGATATTCCTAGATATTGTACTATATATATCAGGTGAATGGCTATGGGAACATCATCACAGCTGTTCCAGATGCAATTAGCTAGAGGAAGACTGCAATAGGTGCAGAAGCCATCACCCAAACATGACCATCACTTACAATACACAAGCTGCTGCTGAACAGGTGTACACCTCCACATCCACCAGAGAGTGTGTGGGAGGGACAGACAGAGGTAAAGTACATCAGAAAAGGGCTTGGAGACTAAACCCTAAGCATTGTCTGTCACACACCTACCAGTACAGTGGTTCAAACCCCTGACTGACTAGTCATTACTATTACAAGTGCATGCAGTTACTCCATGTGCCACAAAGCTGACATGTTGGTGTGCTGTAAGAACATATATGTCTGTTGGTGTGCGACATCTGCAACAGAGATATAGTAGACAAACATTAGGTGTAGCACACATGGCTGTCCACATGAACGGATGTCATTGTCAACACAACCACACTCTCTACTGGACTCACATTGACATTCTTTTCCAGGCCCACAAATACACTCCCAAACCACTTAGTTTGCCACACTGCAGTAATGCACAGGTACTACATGCACCACAGGGGATATCCAGAGGTTCTATGGGCTAGGGCATGTGAACGTGTTTGACATCTGTCGGTATGCCAATGGGAGTTATACTGGGAGTGACTGTGGTTGGGAGCATTGTACCCCACATGCAGACACACGGTGCCAGTACTGACATGCATGTGTGCATTGCTTCATGGGTGTGTAGTGGTTGGCTGTGCAAGATGGCTGTACAAGGCTGGGTGAGGGGTAATCCTTGGCATCACGCCACCCAACAATGGTGTGCAGTGTGGTACAGGGGTGTAGTGTCTGCAATGTCCCACACAGATGGGTATTGTATGAACTGTACTGACATCCTGGTTACCATTGTGTATGGCCATAGCTTTGCAATGCATGCCATGTCTGTGTTTGATAGTCCTTAACATGGACATTGCCTGGGATGTGCATGTCCCACAATAATGTACAGTGACATGTACAGGTGTACTTGGTTTGGCTGGCACATGTTGTGTACACAGACTGTTATCCTCCGATATGCCAATACTGGCCTAGTGTGGCAGAACCTGCTTATAGACAGCAGGTTGACCCGGCACCTGCATTGATAGCATGATACAGGTATTCCCTGGTGTCAGTGGCATTAGTCCATACAGGGCACATGTGTAAGGCATTGTATGGCCTCTGTGGATCACATTTGATGGCACCACATATGTTGCAGGCATCCAGTGGGGAACATAGTGAAAGCACATTGTCCACAATTATGTGCTTATTGTACTGCTGTACAGGGTGCCATGCCCTCTGCAGCCCACTGCAATCACACCATGCCTACTATCTGTCATCAATGTGCAGGGTACTAGCAACATAGTGGGATATTCTAGGCAAGTGTATTTGTGTATGATACATGGGTTCAGAACATAATCCGGGTAATAGTAGAGTTGCATACTTTGTTCACCAGGCCTTTTGCCAGATGTAGGGGTATGGCTTGCCAACACAGTCCCTTGGCTGACTGACATCTGTACTCCTCATGAGGTGGACATTGTGACATATAAGATGGACACCATATAGGAAAACTACAAAACCTGCTCCCCAACATGTCCAGTGGTTAGACACTCACAGCCACCTCCACAAAGGCTCTGACAGTCACACACACACACACACACACACACACACACACACACACACACACACACACACACACACACACCTACCATGTCCTGGAATAGATATAGATGCATTACGCAGTTACAGCACGTGCTACAGAGATTACTGGGTTACAGCAGTCCCAGAGGTGTATGTCTAGGTGGGTGACATCCAGCAGGATTGCCAGAGGTGGTCATGTAAATTGTAAAGAGTGTGCATACTCTAAAAAGCATAGTTCTTGTCTCAGGCAGACAGAGACACACACACAGTTGGTTTCTCTTGGAACAGAACCCCTAACTAACTAGTTTATCACACTACAGCAATACGCAGTTACAGCATGCGCTACGGAAAATACTAGGTTACAGCAGTCCTACAGGTGTATGTCTAGGTGGGTGACATCAGCAGGATTGCCAAAGGTGGTCATGTGAATCGTAAAGAGTGTGCATACTCTAAAAAACATTGTCCCTGTCTCAGACAGACTGAGACACACACACACACAGTTGGTCTCTTTGGGAATAGAACCCCTCCCTAACTAGGTTATCACACTACAGCAATACACAGTTACAGCACACGCTATGGAGAATACTTAATTACAGCAGTCCCAGAGGTGTATTCGTAGGTGGGTAACATCAGCAGCATTGCGAAAGAAGGGCATTCCAAGTGTACTGCGGGTTGTACATGTCTGTTACCTGCATATACCTGCTGCTTACTGTCCCAAAAATACAATTACACCTGCTTAAAAGTGTCTTAGGCAATCCTAATTGACAGTATCAACAAGGCATGCAGGTCTCAAACCCTGGACCATGCATACTGAGTTCACTGGACATACCACTAAGCCATCTGGGTTGTACACAGGTTGCATGGAGTCTTTAATGCACATCCTACTACAGGTATTCCACAGTACTGAAAACAAATGGGACAGTCCCTTTGTGTACATATGTACAGTACCCTTGAATGTACTGTACTCTGTGAAACAACAAAGACAAGTCTACATCTGTACAACTGTCATAACTACACACACACACACACACATATATATATATATATATATATATATATATATATATATATATATATATATATATATACATATATATATATATATATATATATATATATATATATACACCTACGGGATGTGGACACACACATATATATATATATATATATATATATATATATATACATATATATGCATATACACAGACACAGCCATATATATATATATATATATATATATATATATGTATATATACACACACACGTCTGAACGCCCTTTGTGACACAGAAGGGTTCCAAAGGAACTGACGTGTACACAAAAAAGAGGCATCTCTTGTGTTATAACATTTAAATCATAAGCAGTTCACCAGAGAAGGGATGGTTGTTGTGTATATGGAGTTTGGGGTAGGGAATGATGGCTAATGTAATCTACCCCAGGGATTGTGGAGTTAGGGTGGGGGAATGATGGGTATGGACATACACCCCAGAGACTAATTCTGTGTCGCTGCTCGACAGTGGCACAGGAAAATAACATACCCAACTGTAGTCGTGCTTGACTGTGTATTCTTTACCATTCCTAACTATGTAATACTTTGTAGACACTGGTCACCACAGATGGCTAACATGGTGTGCTAAAAGACATTATACATGTATATGCCTGGCTACAGGGTAGTCACACACACAAACACGCACACACTTGCCAGTATTGTGCATACACATCTTGCCCATGTAAAGGTAACTAGTGCAGTGGTATGCAGTTGGGGTATGTGCCACAGAATACATACAATTAGACTTACTGATTCCACATTGGAGCTTGGTGACATCACAGGACCGATTACTTGAAGTGGGGAGGGGGGAAGAGAGAGGTATAGTGGTTGACAAGGATAAAGGCCAGTGCAAAAGAAGGTATCTGTTTGGAATGCAGCAAAACCCGCTGCCATGACAGGATGCAGACACAAATACATACACACACACACACCCACACTCAGCCTATGCTGACACATACACTCAGGCATTTGCTGAGACACACACACACTCAGGCATTTGCTATCACACACACAAACACACGCACACAGTTGCTAGTGGTGGGATCAGAACTCCTGCCTATCTAAGGATTACTATTACAATACTACGCAGTTACGCGTCACAGAGATTACACATCCAAAGGCAGTCAGACTGCCCTTCTATAATTGAGGACAACAACAGGGAGACTGACAGTCACAAAGTACATAGCTGTAGATTTGTGTGTTTAAAGTAGGCGTCCATTGCAAACTGTATGCACAAACAAGACACACCATCCGCAGGTAGGCCTGAGAGGTATAGTTGAAGCACAACAGGAACCTGAACTGGAGTATGGCCATCTGCGGAATGGACAACTACTATCACTATACAGGGTTACAGTGGGCATGCTCATACACTTAGTAGCACAGGACCATTTGGGATGCACTATGACTACAACTACACAAGGTTATACTGGGCATGCTCATACACTTAGTAACAAAGGGCTTGTTGGATGCACTGACTCAAATTACACAAGGTGGCAGTGGGTAAGCTCATACACTTAGTAGCACAGGGCTGTTTGGGATGCACTCTGATTCTAACCACTGAAGGCCACAGTGTGCATGCTCAAACACTTACATGTACAGAACACATTGTAATGGACTCCTATTATAAACACACAGGTTTACAGTTAGGTACATCTTACCTATCAGTATATATGTACATCATACTGGTTTACTACCTGATACCTGTATGTGGCCTGTAAATGATATATCTGTGTCTGTGCTGTGTGATACACATGCATACATGTACATGAAGTACTGACATATATATGTTACGTATACACATTCATGCATGTGTGGACGTGACAGACAAAAGGTTACCTGGGTCGCACAGGTAGATGCTACCTACAGCATGTGTCACACACCTTGCTGCCCTGAAAGGCATACATTGATAGCAGGTTGTGGACAGTGGCATTATACGTGGAACAGTGGCATGTGCAAGCATAATGTGTGAACCACCTTGTGTAATGGCACTGAGGTGCAGGTGTCAAGATAACCTCTCCCGGTTGTGTTAGTAGTTGTCATTATTAGCAGGACTGCTACACTAAGTATATCTCACATAGGTCATATACACAAGTTCTGCCGCTGTCCGTCACCTTACATGGGGCATTTGCTACCAAGCACATTAATGCCACAAGTGGTGATGTCATGGTACAGGTGGCAACTGCTAGACCAAAACAATGAGCCAATGTCCTGCTGTTATTATGAGGTTGTCCAGTGTCTGTCATTCTGGGCTGTCATGACTGAACAATGAGCCTTCAACTCAGAGCAAATGCATCCATGTTACACGTGTGTGTAGATAATAGGTCGCATTTACCCATATAGCAGCATTCCAAGGCAAATGTCCTACACACAGAAGTAACACCCTGACACCTACATGACAATTGCATTGGATGCTTATGCTAACCCGTGCTACATGTGTGGCTTTAGTAATCCATTTGCTCAATGTAGAACCTACAATGGGGAATACCGACATCTGTGCAGTGAGGAACACCTGGCTGAAGGCTCCGTAGTGCACAATTGCACTACCACCATATAACTCAGATCCAGACATGTGGGCCATAACAGTGGTATGGACCATACCAGGTTGTGGTGTACACATATTCATAAAGACTACTCACATGTAAAGACCACTACTCTGATATAACGCATCACAGATGAGTCAAGTACAGGTGACAGTGGCAAATGCTGCATTCTAGGTTGTATCCTCATATACATCCACCACCTTGTTCCTAGACTACCAACACACATCCATATGTGATATGACATAGTATGATAGGCCACCAGATAACCCTTGATTGGTGGACTGTACCTAGGCCTACATCAACTGTGCAAAGTACCCATGTACAGACACAGCTGCATAATGGGTTATGCAATGCAATAACACCACTGTTTGTAACCAGCTCAGTTGTACACATACCAGGGTCCCTCAGATGTTGTCAGCATTAATACGGTCGACTGTTGCTGTACACCAGTAAACAACACCCTCATGGTTGGATATGACCTAACCGTACCTGCCCTGGATATGTACATCCCACACTCATACAACACAAATTACATTACTGTAGCTTTCGTTTACCTTTCTACATACAGGTGGCTACAGTCATTACACACATGCTCATGGCAGATAGCATGCTAACAGTACATAAGGTTCGATATCTATGTTGACAGAGGTAATATCCCTCTCTACTGGTCACCCATGACACCTATCATATCATACAACACCCTGTGTGGCATGTATGTCTTTAGACATGTCCACCTAATGCAGTGCCTACAAACATACCCAAATAACAGGAACATAGGACTTACACAAGGCCTGTATTGACAGATTCAGGGAAATCCAGCTCTGCACTGTATGTTCTTGAGTAATCACAGGTGATATGTTCATGACATGTACAGCCATGTTTAGCCACAGCTCCTACATATACCCCATGCCAACAATTGCATGCCATGCATGCTGTGTGCTGTCTGGACATTAGCCTTAGTACCACAATAGCCAGTACATGCTGGAGTGAGATATTTACAAGCCACAGATCTCGCACATGCTTGCATGAGTGTACTGCCTAGCTCTAACAGAGCACATTGCTGGCACACTTCCGTTACAAATGAGGTGTGTGTGGCAAATATGATGTGCTCATTGTTGACCATTACAGTGCCCTGGCTTCACCATGGCATTGTCAAGTAACAGTTTGTAGGAGCATGACATGGAATAATGCTGTGTGTGTCATGCTGTTATGTGCTGTTGTAATATATGTACACTTGTCTACTCAGTAAAAGTGGTGGTGTCCTACCAGTGCATGAATCCAACATCCATTATGGTGTAATGCTCGGCTATGTTTCACACATGGTGTGGGGAAGGTGTGGAATGTATCCTCTTGACCTGCAAGTGCACGTACTGATGTAGACCACATATGTGTACATGTATTGCTGTTTGTGTAGATTCCATATGTGTGCAGTGTCTGATGTCTGAAGGCGACTGTTGTCTTAGTACATCATGCTGTTGCAATACAGCCTCAACATTGCCAACTGTATATGGTGATATGCTCTAAGTACAGTAAGCCGTACATGAGGTATGGACAGATGTTTGGACAAGACTACTAAGTGGTGGGGCTTCTTTGCAGATGAATGATTACTGAGGACAGCTCACTGGTATGTTACAACCAGTCCTACAATATCCTGTGTACCTGCTAAGGTCAGGTTTTGTTAATTGAAGTGGAAGACAGACAATGTAGAATGTTGTAAGGGTGACACCAAAGGCAAACCCCATGACACCTGTAACAGTAATACCTCCCCTGTGCATATATTGAGCATATATCAGCACAGTTGTCAAAGGAAAGAGTCGGTAAGCATTGTACCGGATGTGATAGTGCTGTACTGCTGTAGTACCTGTCATGAGATAGGCAGGTGTTTGATTCACAGTACTGGCATGTGTGGGTGTGTGTCCATATATGTCATGTATGGTTGGAATACATCCCACATGTTACCACTCTCCTGAACACTGTTGTTGACACCAGTACAGAGTGAAGTGTAGAAAGAAAGGCATAGGCAGGTGGTTAAACCTCACACATGTAAACATAGGTGTATATCTTTGTGAATGACAGAGTGTGTGTGTGTGTGTGTGTGTGTGTGTGTGTGTGTGTGTGTGTGTGTGTGTGTGTGTGTGTGTGTATGGCTGTCCGTGTGTATGGCTGTCTGGTTCCTGGAGTGAGGCTGTATTTTACCTTAGTGAAATGTTAATGCCCCCTCCCCCCATCCACTCAAAGCAGTCTAGCATCCCTGTTGATATCATCAATCATAGACGGGCATACTAACCGCCTGTTAACATGGACACCCTGGGTTGTGACCTGTTGTTACATAGCCTACTGATGGACCCCCCTCCCCACATACACTTACTGCACTGTAGTATCCCTGTGGATGTCCTCGATCTTAGGCCATTCCAAATACCTGTACATGCGTAATCTCTGTGGCGCATCTTGTAATTGCGTAGTACTGTAATGATGATATGCACATAGGCAGGGGTTCTCATCTGAACACTGGAACTGTGTGTGTGTGCGTGTGTGTGTGTGTGTGTGTGTGTGTGTGTGTGTGTGTGTGTGTGTGTGTGTGTCAGAGTGTGTGTTACTGTGTCTGGAATCCCTGAGTGTGTGGGTGTGTCTGTGTTTGCATGCTGTCATGGCAGTGGGTATTACTGCTTCCCAATGAGAAACCACTATTTCCACTGGCCTTTACCCTTGTCATCCAGCATACCACTCTTTTACCCACTCCACGCTCCAGGTAACTATACCTGTGATGTCACCCACTATGGATGCGACGGCTCTGAACACAGTAGCTTACTACACAGCTATCATGCTCTTGGATCATTAGAACAGTAAACATAATTGAAACATGGGAGAATATAATTGTGATGTGGAAGCTACAAAGTGCATGCAGGTATTGTTATACTGACCTGTGGGTAGTCAACATGTACATATGGGACTCCTGCAAACACCAACATCCCCCGGCACATGCAGCTACACCTGAAAGAGGAAGGCAGAACATCAAGATCAACATGCTGTTACTGTTGTTACACATGATACATACTGTCAAACGTACAAAATGCATTCTAAAACTGCAATGCATGGTATGTCTGCTGCCTGTCAACACTACTCAACAATATTAATCTACAATTGCCTACCTAGTATGTTCACCCTGTGCATCAGACCATATGAACATGTCCATGTACCAATGGTGTGGATGACAGGGATGCAGCACAGGCAGCATCAAATGCACAGGGTGATAATGTTTGCCAGAGACCTAGGCTGTGCCTTTGGATGACATCATGTGTGTGTTTTAGGGCCTGTGATATCACTGGGCATGTGTGGATGTTATGCGTGTGTGTGTTGAGGTGACCTACATTTCTTTCCTGTGTGTGTGTATGCATGCACACAGGTCTGGCATGTGGCTGGCCTACACAGGGGTAATACTGACAGCTGCAGACTGTACAAGGCAGGTGTCACAGTTCATGGTGTCCGGTCATGGCCATGTGACCTGCACCTGCCAGGGGTTGCACGGGCACTACCAGGCAGAGGTCCAGATTGGGTACCGTCTGATGACACATGCCCACTGGAATTGTGTCCCTGTTGGGACCGTCCAGGACCACGTGCATGTGGCCTGCTGTGTCCTGGTGTGGACTGAACTGCACTAGCAGCACTGCTGTTGCTACTGCCACTATGGGAGCAGGCATGTGCAGTAGCATGTTCACGTAGACCTTCAACAGGAGATGCATCTGGCCTACATCCAAGTGCCCGATTCCTCACTTCCACCAGATGATCCAGCACAGACAATCCATGCTCGAGGATTGACATGCCATGGTCAAGGACTCCCACCATGTCACCCAATCGTCTATCCAAAACATCTGCAAGATGATGGTGAGCATTTGCAAGTGCCTGGATGTTGTCAGTTAATGAATGGACAGCAGCCCTCTGAAGCCTCAGACCGTCTCTGTTGTGCCATTCAGCATGTACCTGTGCCTCCATTACAGCTCAAAACATGTGTCTGGTGACTCCAGCTGATGTGCTTGGTCTTGCAGGGGCATGTTGGCCAGTGGTCTTCCTACGAGCAGCGCTGGGCACATGCCTGTGTGGGACATCACCAGTCTGTTGACTGGGATCATGGTGTGCAGGCACACCTTCCATAGTCACCACACTTCCCTGTTCCAAGCAACCACCTGCCAACTGTCCTTCCTCTATGGCCAGTGGTGATGGGGTATGTGCAGGCAGGGGAACTGTGTGTGAGGATGAGGGGGAGACAGGTGGAATGGCAACCGATTGTGCAGATTCAGTCCCTGACAACCCTGCCTGTGCCTCAATCATACTATCATCATCACCTCTAGAGTCTGTGGGGACTCTAACATCAGGTGGACCACAGGAGGGCAACACACCTACATCAACACCTGTGAGGGGAAGACAAGAACTGTACATTACAAGTTATACCAGGCACACACAGAC
This sequence comes from Protopterus annectens, assembly GCF_019279795.1. Taxonomy (NCBI): domain Eukaryota; kingdom Metazoa; phylum Chordata; order Ceratodontiformes; family Protopteridae; genus Protopterus; species Protopterus annectens. Next base: position 168,745,292 of record NC_056735.1, on the reverse strand, counting down.
AGACAGAGACACACACAGACAGACACAGTCACATACAGACAGACACAGACAGACACACACACAGACAGAGACAGACAGAGACAGAGAGACACAGAGACAGACAGAGACACACACAGACAGGCAGACAGACAGAGACACAGACAGACAGACACACACACAGACAGACACACACAGACACACTGACAGACAGACAGACACAGACACACAGACACAGACAGACATAGACACACACAGACACACACAGACAGACAGACACACACACACAGTTAGACACAGACACAGACAGATACACACAGACAGACACACAAAGATAGACAGACAGACACACACAGACAGACAGACAGAGACACACACAGACACACACACAGACACAGAGACACACAGAGACCCACAAAAACACAGAGACACACAGACAGACAGACAGAGATACACACACACAAACAGACAGAGACACACAGACACACACAGACACATGCTACATGCAGGTGATATGGCATATGGCATTCAGCTTAGACAATTATAGTTTCAGCTTAGGCAATTATAGTGGTAGTTATCATACATCCCTGAGTTGCACACAACAGCATGCATGTGGTATAGCAGACAGCATGCACCTTACATAATTATAGTGGTGGTTAGCATACATACCTGTACTGCACCATTTGTGTTAGTAGCCTATGCCCCATACCTGCAACAAAATGCATGCACTTTGCACCATTGCACTGCACTGCCATGGTGTGTGTAACATACACCACATGTTAACAGTCCATTGCTGACCTTTGTACATCTGCCACTGATGCTTTGTGTTGGCCACCACCTCTATGTGTGAGGACATGAGCAGTAGGGTATGTTAACTGCATACTATGCTTGCCTGAGCCCTAGCTTGCATATCTCCCCCAAAGCAGTGCATGTCTGTTCAACATTATTCCGCCTACCCCTGAGCTGAGTGTAGACATTGTGCATTTGGCTGTACACACATGTTTGACATGGCTGTCCCTACTTTGCAATGGTGCCACAGACCAGCACAGGTTTACAGTACACCAGCCTACTGTGTGGCATATGACCTTGCCAATCACTTGTAGTATGACATGTTTTCTGCTGACGTGTTGAATGACATGCATACATGTTTAACACAATGGTGTCCTTTCCAATCTACAGTACGGTAATGGTGTCCCAATGTAGGGACATGTTATACTAACATGGGCCTTCAGCTGATGTAATGTTGTCTGTCCATCCTACAAATATGCAGTGACATACTGCACATTTAGATGATGTGCATAGCCATTGCAGGGCATCATGTGGCTTCACAATTGCAATACAGTGTGAACTACTGACACAGTTCATAGCCATGACTATGTTCACATATAATACATATCTAATGTGGAATGTGACCCATGTCACTGAGGTGTATACACAATAAACCCTAATGTGGAATGTGTGACACAGGTCACAGAAGGGTATACGGATGACACCCCTGCACATCTGCAACCATATCACTGATACCTGGCAGCTATGCCTACACATGGCTAACTTACAAGTACTCTATGTCCCACATGCCATCTGTGTACCTTACACACATGAGGAGCAGGCATGACAGTGATGTCTGACACCAGCAAGGTGAATGTACTGTATCTGTGGCTTGATGTGGATGTATGTGTATGTTGTGCAACATGTATGTATTTGGATACTGTATAGGTGAATGCTTCCATGTTGTGACACACTCCAGATGTTCAAAACATGTTATGTGGTGGTTTCATGTTATGCCTACACAAGCTGTGCACAGGCCTGTATGATGTTTAGTGCTTCACATCTGCAATATCATCATTACACAAAGGCCATAGTTGTGTTGTGTTGAGCCAATGTACAACAGGGTGTACACACATGTACATCACTTCTACTGTGTGTTTTGCTTCATGTCTCTGGCCATCATCCATGACCATGTGTACACATGTTCAGTCCAATGGTTGTGATGGCCATCTTATTTCACATGTCAGTGTTATCCCATATGGCATATACCCATAGATGTCATATGCTCCACTGAGGACAGGGTTATGCAGACAAAGGGTGGTATGTATGGGATGTGAGACATGTTTTGCAGGATAGTTGAGCAGTGCTGCAGTCAGCCCACTACATGTCATGGACATGTCTGATAGCACATGACATTGTGTGACATTCATAGCAAGGGTATACTCCACAAGGGTGTATCTTGTGGGCTGGGCATACTCCAGCCCCAACACATTTAGTGTGTGTGCACACATATGCTCTCGGTACAGTACTGTTCATATTCCCAACATGTGTAATGCTGATATGTAGTACCTGTCCTTACAGTGGAACACACCTCCACCATTGTATTCACTGTTGTCCACACATCTGGCAATGACAGTTTGGAAGATTTAGTGTAGGTGTTTCATATAGTCTTCAATTGTTTCACATAGGTAAACAGTGTGATGCATTGCAGGTATGACCAGTGTCCATTACCAGGATCACCATATATTATGTGTACATGTGTTATGGCAGATAGCATGCAATTAATATGTTCTGTGCATTATCAAGCCTGGTAAATAATAACAATCTCACCTGACACAGGCTGCTGTCACTGCAAAATGCCAGAGGTACCTAAAAAGGAGTGTCACAGCAGTAAGACCCTTATCCACACCTGTGTGGTAGCTACAGGGTGCAATGTCTATGTTAGCACATAAGCCAGTACAATACACTATACTATGGAGTATGCACATCTGTGCATGCATAGAGTAGCAGACTATAGTATGTGGCATGTGTCCATACATACCTTGCATATGATGTTACATTACATATTGTACAGTAACACATGTAACTATGTGATATATAGTTTTGTTTTATGTGCAGTAGTAACTTACCAGGCAACTCCAGGCTTGATGGCTGAGAGACACCCACCTCTACAATACCAGCTAAAGCTTGTGGATGGAGGTCTGCAGGTGTCCCCAGGTTGGCCAGTAGCTCCTCGGGGGGCTGGGTGAGTGGCCCCACACCTGTTGCACCTTGTTCCCTGGCGATTGCATTAGCACGCTGTTTCACCCATCTTATCAGGTCAGTGCAGTGTCAGCGCACCTGCTGATAGGTACGATCGTGACCGACAACATCATTTACCTTCCTGCAGAGTTCCTTCCACAGGGCATCCCACTGCTGTGCATCCTGTGACACATGGCTGAAGAGCGTTGTGTAGTTATTGAGGAGGTATGGGATGAGGACCTCATCCTCCAAGAGGCTGTACTGTGGCAGTCTGCTACGTGGCATACCTGGAAGTCATAACGATGGAGACAGGTCACAGTAACTCACAGAGAAGTACAGCAGTACAGCTGAACATACATGTGTATCACATTTATTAAGATTACAAATACGTCTTTGTAAATCTACATGACACTAACACCACTGACATGTATAAGTCACACACATTTGACACCTACTGGTGATGTGATGTTATCACCATATATGTGTGTGTTATGTGATGACATTGCTCATACACCATGTGGATGTTGTCTTGATGTGGGCATGTCTGTTTGCCTGTAGTGGTATCTTTACCTATCAGCACATGCCTGGATGTGTTCACATTAATGCAATCTACCTTAATGCTGTGTATATGCCACATATATAGTCATATATAGCCATTAGGGACATGACCTGTGACCCTGCAGACTTGCAAGCATGTATGTGTTTTGCCATATACATCTACATGGCACTGTACAGCTGTGTAGCATCCTGCCATGTATTGCCTGTGTTGCACATGTGTAACACATGGGACAATAGCTAGCCTTGTGGTATTTGCAGGGTTGAATATCAACTATAGCATGTATGGTCATAGTGCTCTAGTAGGCTATATGCCGTGGGCCATTTATGAGCCTAGGCAGACAGGTTACCTAGCTGTAGGCAACAGACAGGTAAGTTGCAGTGGCCGGTTCAAGGAGTGCCACAGAATTGATACACATGGTTACTGATATATTTGGCATACGGTCATCACACCATGCCACAGAGAGGGGTGATGTGCAGCTTCGCTGGACAGGGATGCATAGTATGGCAAGAGTATGTTAAGTGAATGGGACAGGGATCTGTCAGGCATGTTGTGATCCTTGTACTAGAAAGGTGGATGTCCATGACGTATGTTTTTATTTGGGATCAGGATGTGTTAAGTGTAGCATGTCCAACACCTCTGGGTTGGACATGGCTTGGAGTGCTTTAATCCACCTGCATCCAAAACCCTTATTCTGGCCCTCAAAATAACCTAACAGCCCTTGAACCCAGGACCATGAACACCACAGTCACTAACCTTACCACTAAGTAATCTGAGATATGCACGAATGTTATGCTGTTTAGAATATACATTGTACTACAGACATTCCTCACTACTGAAAACAAATGTGACAGTCAGTTGGTGTACATATGTCAGATACATTTTAATGTTCATATGTTTGTGAAAGTAGGTGTTGCAATGTGACATGACAGGGTGTATTATGAATGAGTAAGGTTCTTGCTTTGTGTCCTTTTTATATTGTCCCCATACTCCATGTATGCCCCTCCAGTTCACTTATTGGACATCCGACCTAGGCCCTCCTTGATGCATGATTGCATTACCCATCATTCCTCCCCCACCCCAATCTTAACATACACAACAACCACCCCTTCTATGGTGAATTAGGTTAATATTAATTGTTATAATACCAGAGCTGCATGTGTTTTGTGTATACTCCAATTCCTTTGGAGTGCTTCTGTGTCACGAAGTGTGTTCATAGATGCTTACATATATATATATATATATATATATATATATATATATATATATATATATATATATATATGTAACTATTGATATATATATATATATATATATATATATATATATATATATATATATATATATATATATATATAGATATATATATATATAGATATATATGTGCAGACATCACTGACATATATATATATATATATATATATATATATATATATATATATAATATATATATATATATATATATATATATATATATATATATATTTCGTATCAGTTTGCAACAGTAATACATCTGTAGACTGGAATGTGTTGGTTCACAAACTACAGTACTTTACAATGTACTGTACATATGTACACAAAGTCACTGTCCCATTTGCGATCATTACAGTGAAATGCATATGGTATAAGGTGTAGTCTCAGGACCATGAAACATGTGTATACCTCGGATGGCTTAGTGGCACGTCCCATGACTATAGTGTGCATGGTCCAGGGTTTGACACCTGCAATGCTTTACGAATGTTTTTTACTGCAGAATATGGCTCATTTAAGCAGTTGTAAGCATGTTTAAAAGTGTTTGTGTGACATTATAGCAGCGGTTAAACACAGTTAAACAAACATTGTAACGTATAAATTGTGCACGCAAACACGGCCTCATATGCTAACTACTCCAGATATATACCTGTCAGTGACGTAACATCTCACTATGTGCTGACATGACATTGCATTCTCTGTTGACTGCACTCTCCTGCACACATGGGTTTATATGGGTGATTCAAATGTTTATTATACAGAAGATTACTACCTATATATGCAAGCTGTGGTTAAGGTATACTTTTGCACATGATAAACATCCCTGCCTTTATCGGGATTATAACCTCGAATGCACAGATACTATGCGGATGCTGTAACCATTACACTGTTGACATTAACGTTGCTTCCACCTGTTTCCTATTTAGATGATTTCTATGTGTAAGCTAGGCTAAGCAAAGGGCGAGAGCCCACAAACTCAGTGAGCTTCACTTACTCTTGAAATAACAACATATAACAAATGTACTGTGAGACAATACATTACATTCCTAACTACATTAGACATAGCCCCTCACTGACACACTTCAAGGGCAACCTTGTTGTGTGAATGGGTAACAGACTATACACCCCTGGGATTATGTGTCCCAGAACCATACAGCCAGGAGATGGGGGAGCCTGTTCAGTTTGATAGCTGCAAGACCTGTTGGGGGAATTGAACGGTGTTGAATTGCCACATTAACATGCCTTCTTTAGATCACTAAGTGCCCGTATCATCCTCCACAACCCCAGTCTTCAACAGCTTCCAGCAACTCTGCCTGGAATTGCTTCATTGGCTATGCTTGATAGAGGCTCAGTTACTTCATCAATGGTGCGGGGAAGGCCAACATACTGTTGCTATGCTTCTAATTGCCCTTGGGCAGATAGATAGTAGGCTGTCTGTGAACCTCTAATGTGCAGGCCATCACAGCCATAATATGTGAATAAACAGACCTTCAGATCACAATATACAGTGTGAACTCACCATGTAGTCAGGAAACAGTTGAGTACAGCAAGAACATACAGAACACTGATACTTAGTCACTCCAAAAGCCTATCTTGGAAGCTAGAAGACTTGTATAAGTTTAAGGCTTTCTATTGCTTACCACTAGGTTACCTACAGGGGAGATGAAAAACAAGCACAGATGGGGAACATGCATGTAATGATACCATACCGGCCTATGTGTCAGCCTTACACTTTGGAATACTGGCCAAGGCTATTGATGCCCCCATGGTGCCTTATTTAGGAGAGTCTTAAAGGTGAATATCAGCTCTGTAAACAGCACAATAGCACATTCAATGAGGTTTATGCTACTCAACACCAGGGGTTGTGATCACAACATGCATGCACTCACAGCACTCCTCAGGATGGACAAAATCCACATCTGTGCATTAACTGAAATCTGTCTTAAGGCTCCTGAGAGCACACCAGCACTACCAGACTACAACCCATACCACACATTTCAGCCACAGAACATGGACTGACAGACATGGAGGGGCTGTATCCATATTCATCAGGGATACCTACACATCCAGGTTAGTGGGGCAGCATGATACCTCTGTGATCATCCATGTGCAGCTAACATCAGCCACAACTGCAGTGTGGAATGTGGCCTGCTACAGATCACCCTCCATGACCAAGGACCTCCACTCCACCTACCTGGAGACAGTGGAGAACACAATAGTCCTAACGCACACCCTGGCATTGGTCAATGTCACCTACCATACCATTAACTGGGAAACGTACTCCGGTACTCACTTCCAGGACCAGCGTTTCCTGGAATGTATCACCTCATATGTCTTGTATCAGGTGGCAACCTCCCTAACATGGGGTGGAAACTACTAGATGTGGTCATCACCAACATAGGCAACAGGTGCACCACAGTGGAGGTTAACCGGTCACTGGTTAGATCTGACCATGAACTATTCACTGTTTCCACACCCTAGCATCTCCCCCACCCAGGGATACCACAGTGTATACCTTTCCTACAGCTAAATTTACACTACTAATTACAAGGGTGGGAGTTTTGACAGCTTCCACACTAAGCGGAAACACTGCTCAAGATACAGACAGATTTACAAATGCAGTCTATAAGCACCTACATGGATGTATGGATTGTGCCATTGCTGGTAAACCAAGACTCACTCCTCCTAGACAAGGACACCAGTCTGGTGGACCTCTGCAGGCTATACTACAGACATAGGACAGTGTTCCTGACACACAGCAAATCCCATGAAGGGCAGACATCCATGACCACTATTGATATGGTACGTAGGTCCTTCATGACATCATCCAAGGCTAACATCAGCAGGAGAATACGCAAGGATTCGAAAGATAACCACAAAGCCTTCTTTGGCAATGTCAAGGATCTACGTGGTGATACACAGATTTGCACCGTGCCAGTGAAATATAGCACAAAATATGCTGACCCTACTGATATTGCCATCATCCTTGCTGATACATTCGGTACATACTTCACCCCTAAAGAGCCCACAACACTACCCGAAAGGTACAATATCCCAACCAACAGAGACACACAGGTGGAAATGGCCCTCTCTAACAGCAGAACACAGTGTCAATGGAGGCAGATGTTGACCCAGACTGCATCTTGCAAACTGTACAAGACAACCTGCCCCCCACCTAATTAAGCATTCCTACCTCAGCCTCTCCACAGGCTACATGCTCATACAATGGCGCATGGCAATGGTTATTCCACTCCATCATGGTGAAATCACAACTGACCATGGTAACTACCACCCCATAAGCCTGACTAGCGTGGTCTGCAATGGTATGGTTCGCATCCTCATGGCACTCATTAGTAATAACATTGGTAACCTTCGAACACGTGACCCAACCCAGGTCAGCTTGGTTGAGTACAGTTCATGCCTACTGAACCTGTTTGATGTCTTACATACAGTCACCAAGACATTAGATGACAGGGGAGGTGGTTCACACGTACTACCTGGACCTCACCAAGGCTTTTGATACCATGCCTCACTCAGGTATTATTGATAAACACACCAGCCTGTACATTCACCCATACATCACAGGTTGGGTTGCCAACGGGCTTACACACAGAACCCACATGGTACGACTAGCGGTCTCCAGGTCCAACTCTTGAACAGCCACGACTGGTGTCCCACAGGACTCAGTCCTGGGAGCCCTACTGTTTGGCATATACGTCTCAGATGTACAGGCAAACACAGGTGGACTACGGCAGACCATGTTTGGCAATGACTGCAAACTGGGAGCCATGACTGATAGTACAGCTGACACGGACATTCCTCAAGGGGTCTCACAGAGAACATCACAGGGTGCCAACGACATGGCCTCCAGCCAAGTGCCACTAACTGCATGGTCATTCCATTGTGGAATTGGCACCCACATATTAACACATGAGCTGCAGCCACTTTAATACAGATGAGATAATGGGGTATCTGGGGACTAAGGTAGATAGTGATCTCCCCTGTGACAATCATATCTCCACAGTAGTTAGGACATCCTTCTATGTAGGTCATCTGACTACTAAAGGATTCCCATCTAGACATACTGGGGTTATAGTGCCCCTTTACTCATCACTCATCAGTCCCATCATAGGGTATAATAACCCATGTGGGATGTACCTCAGGGGACACGTCCAACAGCTGGGGGGTCCACAAATATACCTCACCAAGGGGAATACTGGCCTCCAACATATGGCCTATGCAGCCAGACTGAATAAACTCCTGCTTTAATCAGTGGCATCACGTTTGCCCAGAGATGATCTCCACTGACCAACACAGCCATGTCGAACTCAGGCTTGATGGATATGCTCCACCTATGGGAATCCATGTCACAGTGAGCCACACACTGTAGTGAGCTGACCTTGCCACAACAATAACCGGAGGATGCTGGAGGGACAGCTTCCTGTCACAGACCCTCCCCATACTTTGGAACAACATCCCTAACTACATTATTCAGAGCCCCTCACTAACACTCTGCAAGAGAAACCTTGAAGAGTGGATGGGGAACAGTAGATGCACCCTAGGGATCCCGCCATTGGCTCTGCTCCACAGAGAGATGGTTAGTGAATCAATGGGGTGGCAAAAGCTGACACATTTTGGCTGGCCTTATGAATGGCCTCTGGCAGTTGGCCAAGTACCTACCTATGAATCTATACATACAGTATCTGCATATACTGATAGCTTAATTTACTGTTCAGGTGTTGAGTTACCTTGTGCCAATGGCTGTTGCGTGTGCAATAGTTGAGGGCTGCCTGTGTTAGATGCACACAGTAGACTGTTTATACATGACAATTTACAGGTAATCTTGTGTGTGTGCCATCCATTTTTACTGTGTGTGCAGGTGGAGAAAGGTGTCAGTCCCTAGGTGCCTACACTGACAGTGTGTGTGCTATACGTTCCCTCTTTGCCAAGGCATGGGCATACTGGGCACACCTCCATCAGCCTACAGGGGCTGGCTCAGGGTGTTCATGGTTTGAGTACCTCTGTGCCTGTGGGGCCCTTGTGGCAATGGTGGTGGGCTGTGAGGGCCTTCACCATTCTGTCCCTGCTGCAGCTATTTCCGCAGGATCATATTGTGTAGCATGGCACACACTATGAAGATGTGGGCACATGTTCCTGGAGAGTACTGCAAGGCTCCATCAGATATGTCCAAGCAATGGAACCGTGATTTCAGTATCCCAAACACACGCTCTATGATGATTCTGGTTTGTGCATGTGCCTCATTATGGCGTTCCTGCATGGATGTGTGTGCATTTCTGATGGGTGACATCATCCATGGTTCCAGTGCATAGCCAGCATCCCCCACTAGGTGGTCATTTGGGATGTCCCCTGGCAAATAACCAATACAGCTGTGAGGCATGCCAGTTGTGGGAGTCATGATAGCTTCCAGGGCTGCCAGCACACACATCCATGATAATGCCCTGGGTATTGCACACGACCTGGCAGTTGATGGAGGGGTATCCCTTGTGGTTTATGTAGTGCTTTCCCTGCTCACCGGGTGGTGACTTGATGTGTATGTGCGTGCAGTCTATTGCACCCAGTACCTCCGGGTATTCTGCTACACGGTGGAAGCAACGCATATTGCTGGCCAACTCCTCCTGTATTCGGGGGAAGTATATATGCTCATTGGTATGTGGTAATATGGCATCCAGGAACTGGTGTAGTACCCTGGATGCTGATGCCTGTGAGATACCCATGATATCCCCAGTTGGTCTTTGAAAGGTATCTGTAGCTAGTATTCTCAGGCTTACACATACCTTCGTATCCAATGGGATGGGTTCCCCTCTGTTTGTTCTGGCTCTGAGGCGTGGCCAGCACAGCTCCATAAGTTGCTGTAGGGTGCCCCTGTCCACCTTGTAATGCTCTACTGTCTCTAGATCATGTAGCCCCTGGTAGGTTACCCTGGGTGTGAACACTCTCCTCCTCCTCTGGTGCCTGTGGTGGTCGTGTGCATCATCCTCCACACCACCTTCAGTCTCCAACACATGCTGGTGGATCAAAGCTATGGTAGCCCCTAACATGTACATAATAAAAGTTCCCCGTCTGTATACACCACTGGTGCAGAGTGTATGGGAATACACAAATGTGTGTGAGGTGCTTTCACACTTTATAGTATTGTGCTATGGATGCTGCTGATGTAAGTGGGTGTGTATGAACTATTCCAGCTGCTGCGTGTCTTAATTATGGGTTTTGCAATGAGTACTGTAAGTGTGGGGCCTTTACTGTGGAAATCTACTTGCCTACCTTGATTAATCTGTTTCCCTTTAATTCACTTTTAGACCTGGATCCCCTCCCATTATCAGGCATGCATCCACCTGCCATCTTTCTTGTTTTGTACTTTCCCTACCTAGTCATGGCGAAATGTGCCTTGTAGCTGATATACTGCATATCGCCTTTGTTCTGCTTTGACACTTTGCTGTTTTCTTTGCAGTACAGCCCGTCCCCTTCCCTGTTCTGCAGGTAGCTGCTTGCAGCCTTGTTAGCTATTGTCAATGGCCCACTGTAGGCTCCTAGGTGTTAATTAGTCATTTGTACTCCAATTTCACTTCTGCAGCATTTCCTTATTTCTTTCCTATATCCTTCCTGTTTCAGCTGCAGTGCGTGACTCTCATACCTGTTTACCGGGTTTACGCGTGTTTTCATCTCCGTTCACATGCATACTTGGTTACCTTGTGTACTCTCAGCTAAGCATAGCTATGGGCAATTCGACACACCCCTATCCTGCAGCTTTGCCTAGCTAGGGGCAGACCGGTTTAGCAGTTCTCCAGTGTGCTTACAGCAATGGCGACACACCCCTCTTTTGATGTCATCTTTATCTCAAGGGCTCACCTCAGTGTTATAAAGCTATGCTGTGAGGTGCATCCTTACACCAGTGGGGAATCTGGAATTCACTATTTCTCCTCTCATTTGCATGGCATTGCCTACTAATTCCTAGCTACTGTGCATAACACTGTCACTGCCCCTTAGCAACCCTTGCGCCATGAGTATAGTGTAGCATGC